>NC_137925.1:14488853-14686353 GCF_963457725.1 Sprattus sprattus
CACACACACTCACAGGGCCTGCCTTTGCTCTGCTGGGCATGCTCCCTGGCAGGCATTGTGTCACACAGAAGGTCACTGTCCAAACACACACATAACACACACACACACACACACACATTTGTCTTGTACACAGACACACACACACACACACACACACACACACACACACACACACACACACACACACTTACACACACACACACACACACACACACACACACATACACATACAGACACACACACAATCGCACACACGGATACACGCACACACACACACACACAGTCACACAACCCAATTGCATCTGGGCACATTGAGTCCCACTGGCAATTGAATTGTGTTGATGAAACTGGGTGCACGGTGCAAAATGGACGCTTGAAGACAGTCCAGGAGGCAGAGGGTCACAGGCTGACCAAGGTCGGCCAGAGCCCCGAGGATATCCCACAATGCTTTGAGGCCTTAAACAAAGGGAGGAGGATGGATGAGAGCAGGGTAGAGGGTTGGGGGGTGGTGCGGGTGCTGACGACGGGGCAGAATGGGTGAGCTTAAGGCAGGGGACACGTAAGGGGTAAGAGAAGATGACAGCTTTTCCTTACACCACTCAGCATTGCCTCTACAATGTGTGATTGTGTTTGCGTGTGGGTACGTGCTTGTGCCTGTGTATGGGTGTGTGTGTGTGTGTGGTAGTGTGTGTGTGTATGTGGTTGTGTGTGTGTTGTTATGTGGGTGTTGTTATGTGCATGTGCCTGTGGGACATGCTGGACCCATCAGACAGACAATAAAGAATATCCCCCCCAAAAAGGTTTTGTTTTCAGTTCACAAACCGTCACTTATGACCAGCATTCATGACATCAGCTACTCCACGACTTTCAGCTCTGTCACCGGTGCTACTGAGAACCAGTCATTCAATTCAGTTCAATTCAGTTCCGTTCAGTCTTTAGTTCAACTCGATTCAGCTCAATTCAGTTCACTTCAGTTCAATTCAATTCAGTTTAATTGATTCATTCAGTTCAGTTACATTTAGTTCTATTCACCTATTCAGTTCAATTCAGTTCAGTTCAATTCAGTTCAATTCACTCATTCAGTTCAGGGCCTCGTTTCCCGAACGCGCACTTAGCCTAAAAAGCACTTGAAATCGCTCGTAAGAGGATTCCTACGTTGCAGACGGGTTTCCCAACGCCACACTTAGCTTAAGTGTATCTTTCGTTGAGAAGAATTCTACGTGTGGTCAGGACCAGTAGTAACTTCACACTTAGCGATTTAATCCACCAGGGGCGTCGTTCGACCGTCGTTCGGAAGAAAGGGGAATTAAAAAAAAAAACATGGCTACTTAAAGCGAGGAATATTTTACATTAATAAAGCTATCTACACAACTTTTTATATGTTTATAATGACTCGGTTTGATCTGAAATGTGCTACGCGACCAATGGAGAGTATGTAGGTCTTAACTGAAGCTTTGAAACAGTAGTTTTATGGCACAATTAGCGCTTATGCCACCACTCCATTGGCTTATATGGTAGCTTCTAGCTAGATGGTTGTATACATATATATTTGCAATGTTCTTCATTGAAACTTTTTTTAAATCGCTAGTTTCATAGCTCATACAGTCACGCATGACGTACGCTTCAAACCCCTCGACACCTTATCCAGGGGTGTCGTTCGGCCTATTGTAGAAGAAATCCAAACGATGTTTCTGTGTATAGCACATCATGAGAATGTCATTGTTTCACCTGCCTATTCCCATCAAAATAGAAATAAAAAATATTGAGTATTTGAAAATAAAGATTAGGCTATACAAAACTAGTGCAGTGCCCGTAGGAATTATGCATTCTGTAGTGTTAGCAGACGTAGGGCTGTTGGGTAGTGTAATGGCAAGACATATTTGCACTCCACATAGGTACAGGTTACACTGAAGTATTATTGTGATGCATGTTTCCTTTTCATTAAGAAATGTGTTAATGGTAGCCTTTTTGGAGAGTTACCAACAAATAAAGTTTGAGATTATGTAGTGGATGCAGTTGAATATACTGTAGATGTCAACGTTGCTGTCTAAACTATAAACTAAATGTCATAAAGAAAGACATTATTTAAAATGAAGTTATGGTTGAAATAGGATCACTTCTTTATTGTAAGGGTAAGTGTAGGGTAAGAATGGTCATGCAGTTGGACTCAAATGTAGGTTAATTTTATTGAATGTATGTAGCCTACTGTACTGTATGACTTCGATGATGCTAGCTTGGACAGCCCACTCTCAGACAGATCGTAATAAATGTCCTTACAATGGGAACACAGTTTAAATAGGCTTCTCTGCTGGAGATGGCGTTACTATCCCCGCCCCGAATTCAGTGCACATTGCACGTTCGATGCACGCATAGGCTAGCTAATTTCACAGCAATTAACGTAAACAGGTTAACCTGACGTAAACAGCTCCTAAGAGCTACTTAAGAACTCGTGCACGTTGCGCTCGTGCACCTGACTTTAAGTTGATGGTTGGGAAACGCACGTTAATAGAAAGTGTTACTTAGTGTACGATGTCGCGAAAATCCACGTAGGCCGTTAAGATACGTCGTTATCGGGAAACGAGGCCCAGTTCAATTAAATTCCCCTTACCACATTTTCGGAACATACTAAACACAGAACCCGTTCATATCTCCAAGTCTATCCCTCAGCTGGTGATACATAGTCACCTACAAACAACAAAGATCAAAGCCATGTAAGGAGACACGCTTCATATATTTGATACCATTACTTTGCCCTATCAGCTTTGTAGTATGGTGGGCGCATGTGTGGCAGCTTCAAACACTAGGCAACGCATTGCCACTCATTTCATTTCCTTAAACCATAAAGACCACCTTCCTTTCTCCTAAATCTGTTGGTAGTCACACGCCTTACCCTTGAATTGATGCATATATCTTCCTTATAATCACTGATATATTTGAAAAAATCAGGACTTTTGTCTGATAATGAGAGAAGCTGAGTGTCCCTAGCAGCTAGTGCTAACAGTGCTTCGCAAATAGGCCTGTCTCTAAGAGCTCCATGACAGGCCGGTGTTACCCCCGGCGGATCCCTATGAACCTCCACAGAACTGCCTGACAGGTGAAAACACACATGGGTGACTGCTGCAGATTTAAGGGGTTTCACAGCTCTTAGAGCACGTTACCAAGGTGCCGGGAGCCAGGCTGCTGTAGCCATAGCAACACAGAATTTTGGCTATTCCTGTTCGCATCCCAACACAAGGTAATTAATGCAACTTAACACATCAACGCTTTTCTGCAGGAGAAACACACTCATCGAGTGGAGTAGGAAAGAAGGCAAAGAGACTTCAACTCTAAAAGCTTATCGATGGCAATAGTCATGGCCTCATTTTACATTAGGTGATGCATCCATCAAACTGCTTTAATTCATTAATAATTACAATGTGCTATTCGCTGTGCTGCTTACACAAGTTGTATTTAAACATATTGAATTGTTTGGAAAAAGTCATAGATCTCTGAATGAAATGAAATTGTGCATTCAAAACTCTATGATCCTTTTTATGTGTTGGTGGCACTGAAGGTCCATTGTCTATGTGCAGCACATGGGCAAAGTGCTTTGGAAAACTGAGCGACTTTGTTTATACTGCAGTCTATTGATGTGATGGAAAAACTAGAGATTTTGAATGCAGTATTGTTTTGCTTTTTTTCTGGTAGTTTTGTGAGTTGGGTTTTTGGCTTAAAAAAGGTTCCATTTGAGTTTCAGAAAACACGGGAAAGCAGTTAAAGTTGAACTGCAGTCAATATTGGTACAAGATGGGCTAGCGGGTTTGTGGTTGGGTTTGGATTAGGGATAGTTACCTATAATAGCATACTTACTTTAGAAGTAGCCTACATTTTGCAATGTATTACTTGCGTATGTACACTGTAACAAGGCCACTACATATAGAGTGGTAGGATGAAACGGCACTCTATCTGACTTAGTACACTGGAGCCGTAGGGCCATGAGGTTGTTCAGTAGTCGCGTCCAAGCCGGCAGCTTCTCAGTGTGTGCCTGTTTAATTCAAGGAATAGAAAACACTTTTGGCTCGTCCGATCTCTGTGGCAGGAACGCCCCCCTAAACCGGAGCCAGGGAAACAGTAGTGTGTGAGATTTGTGAATGAGGTTTCTGTGCGTTTAAGGTGTGTGAGCAGGAAGAGTGTGTGGTCTGAAGTGTATGTGTGTTTGAGTTGTGTGTGATTTGTGTGTATTTGTGTGTGTGTGTGTGTGTGTGTTAGACCTGTGTGCAAGTGTGAGTGTTGTGTGTGTGTGCGTATGTGTGTGTAAGTGTGTGTGTGTCAGGGGTGTGTATGTGTTAGACCTGTGTGCAAGTGTGAGTGTTGTGTGTGTGTGCGTATGTGTGTGTCAGGGGTGTGTGTGTGTTAGACCTGTGTGTAAGTGTGTGTGTGTGTGTTAGACCTGTCTGTTAGTGTGTGTGTGTGTGTCAGGTGTGTGTGCGTAATGCCCCCCTTAGCACCTCTGTTTATCTGTTGCATCATACAGGGTGACTGTCAGTTGAAATCAGGCCTGTTCCACCAGTGCAACCCTGCTAATGTCAGCCACTTCCTGCCCACTGCCATGGCAACCTCAGCTGACCGTGGGGTGACGAGCGCCAGTGGGGTGGGCAAACAGCACACGCTGACCCCCACAGCAGAGGTCGTTGGGGGCACACGAACCCCACTATAGACACACACTGGCATAATTTAGCCCTGTGAACTGTGAGGGTCGTGAGGGCTTTCTGGTCTGGTGGGAACATCGCTCTTTGCCCCGCAGATAATAACCTTCCTGTGTGTGGGACAGACCCAACGGCTCAGCGTCAAACACTGCCTCTCCAGGCTCAGATCCAGCAAGGGTATGTGTGTTTGTGTGTGTGTGAGTGAATGTGTGTGGGGGTGTGTGTGTGTATGTGTGTGTGGGTGTGTGTGCGAGTGCGCACAGGCCTGGGACGTGTGCGTGACGTTGTGTAACCTTCTAGAGCCTATCCAGAGGGGAGGAAGAGGAAAAACCAAAGGAGGAAGAGCATGCATCCCCACAAAAAACCCGTTTCAACAGACATTTGCAAGTCCCTTCTCAGACGAGGCACACAGACATCTCTTCAGTGTAGTTTGCATGGTGTAGATTAAGAGTGGTGTTGCGACCTCCACCTTGTAGTAAGATGCACTGGGGTTGCGCTTCGCTCTGGACTGTTCCAGCTGAACAACAGGACAACTAGTAAAGGCTTGACTGGACGTCATGTCCTAGACCACAGACCAAAGACTGCTGCATGCCAAGGCTTCAGTCCAAGCTCACAACACAAACAAATATTAAATGTCAAAGGAAAGATCAGTTTCAGAGCCGCCCATTTTATACGAGTTGGTCAGGACTTGGCTCTGATTTAGTCTAAGTAGTCTCATTTAATCTAATTAATTAAGTTTTAACATTTACATTCTGGATTTAACATTATCCTTACATTTGCATATTGTCACAATGTTTCTAGCCAATGCTACTCAGAGTGATGTGCAAATAGCAGATCAAGGAAACACATTGAAGGCACAGTGTCATGGAAATGTCTAATTGCTTCCACGAACTGGTGACATTTAGCTCAGTATTCTGATTGGGTTCATCCCCTGTTCAAAACCATGTGAATGGGGACACCATTGAGTGATCCACTGGAGAAAAAAAAACAGAACTATTGGCCAATAAGTGATCTTAGGGCCAAGACAGCCTGTGGACACGTCTCTTCAGCCTTTGTCTAATTAACAACACGAATCTCAGTGTGAAAATAAAAAAGCTGAGATGTGAATTTTAATCAGGAATAAAATGATTAAACATCGCATCAGTTGTTTCTCCAGGGCAACAGTGCACTTTCTGACCAACAAGTGTAAATTACCTTGTGGTATTTTGAATAATTTTGATTTCTGATATAAATGTGGTAGTGAGTCCTTTTCATTATTTTAGTCTCCTCAAATGTCAACACTGTGCCAGTTACAGTGCTTGAGAAACTTTGGTTTATTAATTAGTCTGCCAATGTAAAAATAAAACATTCTTAAATTTGCCCGCAACTAAGATTCATTCTGGTCACTGCAAGGCTTCTTTTGTGTCTCTCAGGTTTGACAGACTATTTACTTTCTAATCATAACCCCCTTCTTTTTTAGCTGAAAAACATACTCTGACTGTGTTTGTCAACTTGTGCTAAACCATTTCCTGAATCCTCTGGACATCAGTGTTGGACTGAGTTCAGAAACAATAACATTTACCATAGCAGAAAACTACATTACCATTATGTGTTTGTTAAACACAAGCACACAAGCGTACTTTTTTAAAAACGTTCCTATTGCCCACAAATGTAATTTATTTTGAAAAACGAACCGATTTAACCTTTCTATGTTTTGTCATTTTGGCCACGGCACTTTAAGAGGTGGCACTGTGTTTCTCCCCAGATAGCAAGCCTCTATCGGCCCACCAGTGGATATTAGTCGGCACCTCTCTGGTGGTGTGCCACATCTGGTCCGCACTCGGACCACCATCATCTTTAATGTAACTAGGCGTGGATATTAAGATGATAACAAAATGTTTGGTGAGAATGACAGAAGACGTATACTGTATATGAAAGCGAGTGTTGAAACGGTGGGCCGGCTGTCTGTAACTCAACAGCAGAACGGCCAAAAACCGATGAGCAGAAAGCCAGTGGACCGCCAGCTCTGCCCCCAGTGGAACGCCAGTGGTCGTCAGGCCAACACTGGCCTTTGGCTATCAGGGTAAGTGTTAATGGCTCTGATGGAGGAACTGGACAGGGGTCCCCTGCTTCTCCTGAGGAGGTCCAAGCAGTCAGCGGAGCACTGCCCCATTATCAGGACGTGTTCCTCCCTGTCTGTCTAAGGTAGTTAGTGAGGTTGGACAAGTTGATGGGGACAAGCAAGACGGCGGTTAGGACACCGGTGACAGCTCGGAGGGAACTCACTATCTTCTATTCGGCCATTATTGGATTGATGTCACTCTAGCCAACCGTTGTCATGGTAGCGATGGCCCACCAGAAGGCTTCAGGGATGCTCCAGAACTGAGCATTGGGGCGGGCAGATTCAGTGAAGTGTATCATGCTGGAGAAGACGATGATGTAGATGACGATGAAGAAGATGAGCAGGTCGAGCTCTCAAATGAATGCATGAAACATGTTCCAGTTGGAAACATGAAACATGTTCAGTGTAGAGAGAGTTTTAACATCCAGAGGTCTTGGACCAACTGAACATTTCTGAGACTCATGGTCTTTAGTCCAGTGGGTAAACTGACCTGCGACTGTGCAAGGACTGGTATAAGACCATCATGAAATAAGGCCAAATGGACACAAAAATCAATGATATCAATCATATCATTTTTTTTAAAGACACTTTTCTTGGGCAGGCAAAAAAGTGCACTATTATCTCAAAAGGAAACCAAGCGATGCATATTGGTCCAACAATGAAAAATGGGTTGTTAAAAGATTATTGTTCACTTTCAGCATGAGATGAGCTGGTCTCAGGGTTCAGCAGCTCCTTGTCAGCCTTGAATTCTGGCATTGTTTCCAGACAGAATATAATTCAAATGGATAATAATGGCTAAAACGGACACACCAGCAATGCCTCTCACTGGGTAGGAGTGAGATTTGACGTTTTAATACGTCCTCTGGTAACGGTTTCTCTTCCTCTGTCACAAAGCCCTCGTCTTATAAACACTTAAGGATTGCATCTTCCTCGAGTTCAAAAAAGGCAATCTCTTCTTAAAATACGTCAAATGGAACGTTAACGAGTCTCTTTAATCACCCAACTGATTGCTAATGGTAGAGGATGGTATCGAAGATTTGTCGGTGAATTAAAAAAGTATTTAATTCAAAGAGGTCTCAAACCTTAGACCTGATACATTTATCACATCTCTCTAGCCAATGTCACTATAAACTTTTCATATCTAACTTTTCTGGGGACGCCTGTCAGTAAGAGGGATAGTCTCCTCTATCGTCCATGGTATAAATTAAACTATGTCTCTTTCTTTCGTTCTCCTCTTTTCTCTCTTCATCTTCCACCGACAACTTGTTCATTGCTAACTTGTTCATTCATCAAAATACAATAAAGTCCATTAAAGTAGTGCAAGCTCAATTCATGTCTTCCATACAACCACCAGTATTGTATTTTAGACCAAACTAGGTTTTTTGCATTTCTCCACGGATTGAATGCAGGTAGAAGTGATAATAGTCTTGATAACATTTCAAAGCTGAGTCTGGACAGTAAAGTGGATAAATGTGTACAGGCGTCCTCGCTTGAATGGCATGACGGCACAACAACTATAGACATTTACAGGCTCTAACCAGGCCACCAGTATTGACCCAACTGAGTTAGAGTAAGTGATTCATAGTCACATATGCAAGTAACAGGTCCATGGATGTAAAGCTCTAAAGGAAAAGCCTGTGTTTTTACCACAATTCTATGCAGTTTTGAAAATGAAAATGTCCAGAAAACCTTTAGAATTAATTCAAATGATGATTCACACCAAAAAAAGAAAATAAACCCATTATCACCACAGACTGCCATTCTAGCGGACCCCAGGACAGGCTGAGATGTTACCTTTGCCAAATTAAAGGGCAATCTAAGCATGGGGGGATTATAAACTTTTACTATCTGGCCATAACAACATGTTGTTGAACTCATATCAACTCTCAAAGGATTTAAAGGGAAAAGCGTAAAGTTTTCATAGGAAAAACAGATACGTATGTCTACAGTTCATTTATAAGTCATCCTTAAATACAGGTGTCAAGGCTAAGAATCGAGAGCTTCTCCTCAATACTCATACTTACACAGCTCAGTACAAACAGATGTTTCAATAATATGAATAATTTTTATATTCAACTGTGGCCCCTCAAAGTACCCTTCTCATTCTCCTAAATATCAACACTCACAGCCCTCAGGACTAAAATGGCTGTTTGTAGACAACCTGTCATAGTTAAGCTCGAGTCACGCGCAGTGCAAATCTCCGCCACCAGTGAGTGTGGCATGCGCGCGTATTGTTGTGCATACTCCACGGGAATAACAGGCCGGGGGAAGGGATATTAATAGTTTGGCCTTTTGAGTTATACCTCAGCCGCAGTTGGTGCTGTTTTATTCATCTAATAAACTGCCGCTCTTAGCCTGTGGTGCCTTTGCCTAATGTGGTGCCTCTCCCTCTGCCATTCAGCCTGTGAGAGGCTGCGGTGGTTTATGAGCTGGAAATCTACACTCAACTATGATGAATACGGTTCTGCCAAGGCATGATATAAAAAATTCTGGGTCTAACATTGTTCTGAGTACTAAAATTAATGAGCAGCTTCTTGTTAAAATCCAACGGGTAAACACCGGGAAGCAAAAAGGCTTTTTTTAATGAACCTCAGACGCCCTGCAAGTCCCTTTAAAAGAATGACATTCTGCACGTCCCTTTAAAATAATGAAATCTGCATGGTCAGCAGAGGAATTTAATTGGAACAATGCTCAACCCTGCAGTGGGGAGACAACAGTGGACCGACAACAGTGGACCGACGTCTGGACACTGGCTGTGGTTGACTATGCCAGGGTGGACAAACACACACACACACACACACATGCGCGCGCGCGCACACACGCACACACGCACACACACACACACACACACGCACACACGCACACACGCACACACGCACACACACACACACACACACACACTCACAGGGTAACAGCAGAAGCCTGTCTGGGTTGAAGCTGATCTCGTATCAGAGAGGTGCTAGAGACCCAAATGAGAGGTGTAGGCACTGCCTTGATATTTTGATAGATCTGCCTGGGTGGAGATGAGTCAAGTTTAGCATTGACTCATCGATTTACACACATGCACATACATGCCACCCACACACACACACACACACACACATGTACCCACAAACATAACCACCCCTTCTTCACACACACACACACACACACACACACACACACACACACACACACACACAGACACAAACACACACACACACATGCACAAACACATGCACACACAAACACAACACCCCCTACCTCCACAAACACAAACACACACACACACAAACAAACACACAAACACACACCGCAAAATCCTCTAGGTGCCACAGGGTTCCTTTCAACTTGTATCTGTGTCTGTTCTGCATTTAACAAAGAGGGAACCGAGGTGTTGGCGGGGGCGTAGGGGAGCTGTGTGGGGGCTCATTGTGTTTGTAGTCCGTGCAGCAGAGGTATGAGTCATCTGAGAGAGCGGAGCCCGGCCTGCGCTTACAACACACCGAGATACACCTCAACCCCGGAGTGCGGACGAATTAGTCACTACCTGTGAAACATAAGAAACTGGTCACTTCACAAGTCAGAGAGCGAGAGCTGTGTGTGTGTGTGTGTGTGTTCGAGTGCTTCATATCTCTGTGTGAATGTGTATGTACATGTGTGTGTGGTTGTGTGGGTGGGAAGAACAGCAGGTGAGAAGGAGAAGAAAGCAGAACCACAGCCATTTTCTCTACACCTTCTCAAGAAGCCTGTTTTATTTCCAAATCTGTTGTTATACAAAAACAACAACCACTTATTAAGTGTACCGCAGGGAAAAAAGATAAACAACAACCGCACATTGTTTAAGTGCACTGCAGAAAAAAGCTAAACAACAAATGCACATTGTTTAAGTGCACTGCAGAAAAAAGGAGAAACGACGACAGCACATCATTTAAGTGTACTGCAGGAAATAAAGCTTAAAAAAAACTGCACATTGTTTAAGTGCACTGCAGCTCACAGTGCTCCTAGCCTGGTGTCCCCTGGAGTCCCAGAGGCGGGAAGAGAGAGCCAGAGGGGTAGAGGGCCATGAGAGGAGCATTAGCACAACAGCAGGGTGATCCTCAAAGATGGCCTTTAAAAAGACAAACAGTGGGATAGTGATAAAGAGGAGTGATGCTAAAGATCAACCTCTGGATTACTTTGATTTGGGTCCATGCACACAAACACACACACACACACACACACACACACACACACACACACACACACACACACACACACACACACACACACACACATACACATCTATACACACTAACACTCAAACACACACATACGCATGTATACACGCTAACACACAAACACACACATACGCATATACACGCTAACACACAAACATACACACCCACACACATGCACACAATCACACTTTCATATATAGACGCGTAGATTTCATACGTACACAAAAACAAACACTTCCCAAGCACACTGTTTGATTGACACTGATGCAAGAATTCATAATGTTATACTGCCTTGCAATGAATAATTAATATAGTTTTCTGGTCACCCCATAAAACACAGAAGAACAGGGTCAAACTGCACAGCACACACACACACAGACTAATTATGAAAGTGGTTGTTATGGAGGAATGGTATTCACACGCTGACCTACACGTCAGTGTGTTTAAAACACGTTATTATACTGTTTTATCTATGATGTCTCACAAACGCAAGGCTACAGAATACTGCCTTTTGTCTGGCGAACTATTATGCAGACTACTGCTGGTTATACATGGACAATTATGCTGATGTGCTCACATTTCATTTCAATTAGAGAGACCACTGCACATAAGCCCTTACTTCATTACAGAGAAACCACTGCACATCAGCCATTGCAGAGAGACTACTGCACATCAGCCATTACGGAGAGACCTCTGGACATAAGCCATTACAGAGAGACCACTGCACATAAGCCCTTACTTCATTACAGAGAAACCACTGCACATCAGCCATTGCAGAGAGACTACTGCACATCAGCCATTACGGAGAGACCTCTGGACATAAGCCATTACAGAGTGACCACTGCACATAAGCCATTAAAGAGAGACCACTGCACATAAGCCCTTAAAGAGAGACTACTGCACATCAGCCCTTACTTCATTACAGAGAGACCTCTGGACATAAGCCATTACAGAGTGACCACTGCACATAAGCCATTAAAGAGAGACCACTGCACATAAGCCCTTAAAGAGAGACTACTGCACATCAGCCCTTACTTCATTACAGAGAGACCTCTGGACATAAGCCATTACAGAGAGACCACTGGACATCAGCCATTAAAGAGAGACCACTGCACATAAGCCATTTTGAATGGCAGCCTGGCAAACATGGCATCACCTGGAATAACAGCACAGACATGAAGATCAGCCATCTTAACAAATACCTGTTTGAGCCTGTTTATGACGAAAAGGTGTATTGTTCACTTTCATGTAGTTCCAGAACAGATCTATGCTAAAAATATGAGGCGATTCATATAGGTGTGGTCAGCCCTGGGCATCATTTGATATAGTGTATTCACGTTGCATGTGGTGCCTCAGAGAAACAAGCGTGGTTAGGAGAGGGGAGGTGTCCAGTCACCCTATCAGGTGCAGCTGTCTGCACTCCCTCAGGGGTCTGGTCTGAGGACAGCAGCCAGTGGAAATTACAATACGGTTGTTAGCAGTGCTGCAGTTTCCACCTCTAATGAAGTGGGTGATGAAAAGTCTTCTGCCTGGTTCCCATTAAATAAATAGAGGCGTCGCGTTCCTCTCTCTCGCCTAATTACTTTATATAATTCCGTATCGCACATGATCAGCTGAGGAGCGTAAGGGGATAGGTCCTGAAAGGTGATCTGTATGTCCAGGCCAGTGCAGCCCCGATGCTGGAATACTAACACCCAACACACACACACACCTTTCTCCTCTAGTCACACACATCTCCCCTCTCATCTCTATCTCACACACACACACACACACACACTCTCACACACACACATACAGTACACAAACACCCCTCTAGTATGTTTTTCTGTTTCTAATATCTGCATACACACAAAGACAAACACACACAAAGTGTTTGAATTGTCAGCCTTGCGTGTTGCTGATTGAAGCTAATATAGAAGCCCCATGTGAGGTTTTATTTGGAGTGAGCTCATAGCCCATTAAGCAGATGATAGCAGGGAGAGCAAAGGAATGAGGCAACCTTATGCCCAGCCGCTTTTGTCCTTTTCTTTTGTAGTACTTCACTGACTCAACTACACTTCCCAAAGATGCCTGAGACTACAGCTCTCTCTGTCTCTCTGTCTCTCTCTCACTACTAATGACATTAGTGGTTTTGCTGTCGATATCATAAGAGTTGCCTGGAAAAGAAATGCTCCCAAATGGATAGTGGCAAATCACAGATGGCTCTGAAAACCAATATTTGGGCTGGTAACCTGTGGCCTACTTGTCATTTTAATTTCCCAAATAGCCTTCTGCATCCAGTTTAAAATTAAGTTATCTAAAATGGGTTCATTCATCACACATTTGGTCATTTGATTATCATAATTCTGGAATAACATTTTACTTTGGGTTAAGAGCTCCTAATGCTATAAAAGATTAAAATGAATCTCTCTGTAAGACTCTCTCTCCTTCCCATATATATGCACGTGCACCAGATTATGTTCACTACAAAGTTTCCTACAGCTTCTACTCCCTGCTCGTGCACATGTCCAGCCAGCTGAGTCGCCGAGTTATCCGATTCGGTTTGAGTCCTCCAGCGAGGACAACCAGTTCCTGCAAGACCCAATCTAACCTCGACCGGTACGTGCGCGCACATGCGTAAACATTAGGAGACATGCGTAAAGATATGCTGCGCGTTTGAGTGTTGTGCAACGGACGGGGGGAGGGGATATATAATTTCAGTTTATATCACTCAAAGAAAACATTAAAATAGGCCTACCTTCGCCCTTCGCCTAGTCCTGTGAAATATGTGCTAGCCAGACGTCCAAGAGTCCTCTTATGAAGCTGTGCATGAAGTCCACAGAAAAGAGAGGAAAATCGTTCACAATAGCCAGCGTTTCCATGTGTCAATTTGCTGTCTTCCTCAGAGTTCTTATAAAGGGATGCAATGTCATTCTTTTTAAAGGGACGGGTGTATTTCAGTTGTGTTAAACAAACCTCTTGTTGAAGAATCCCACGGGAGTTTCAAATAACCACACAGCCCCCCAGATCCATCCACATCGCTTCACTTCAACTACAAATATACTGTGTCATTGGCTTTGCTGTCTGTAACTTCGGATGTTTGTGGACAATACAGTGACATTTTATCTCAGACTATGTCAGGAGGCCCATTATTATTGGACAGAATGTGCAGTGTTGTTGTGGTATTGGTGTTTGTGTTAAAATAAGTTTGGTTTAGTCAAACTAAAATGTGTATCATTAATGGGTTATGTTGATTCTACAGAACTAATATGCAATTAATTTGAGCGCTAGCAACCGTTTTAGCCGCTTAAAGCCGGGTGTTTTAAAAAGGGTTCATGAAACAATTTCCTGGAACACCTAAGAGCAAATTAAACTGTCAATGCAGTCACAGCTTCGCTTAATTATAATGACGGCCAGGTCTACTTGATATCCCAGAGGTTTTCTCCAACTTAAAGCCATAAATGACCGGCCACTGTTTCACTAGCTTGCAGCTAATTTGAAATTGAATTGCCTCTCTTTTTCTCCGTGCCTTTCCAGTTTTTTGTCCATCTACGCCCTTGTCGGGGCCAGATACGTGTTGATCATGGTAGTGCAAACTATTTATAATTTATTGCATAAGAGCAGAACTATAAGATTGCTTCCCTATTCCTATCAAACCATAAAGTGCCTATGCAAAATAGTACTTGTGTTCGTTCCAGGTAAAAAATAGGTAAATGTCTTGAATTCTGTCAGTCGAATTTGAACGCGTCAATATTTGTTTACATCTCTTCAAGTAACATAAAGCTGGTGATTTTTGCGTTGCCTTTTTAGTCTCTTTTCTACAAACGTAGCCACGTGTATTTATAGTCTAGATCGTGTGTGTGTGTGTGTGTGTGTGTGTGTGTGTGTGTGTGTGTGTGTGTGTGTTTGGACGCTTTGCTGGGAGCTGTACGCGTGACGCGCAGGAGTGCCTGGTGCGCTCGAGTGCGTGTGTGCTGCTGTTTGGAAGGAAAATAAAATTTTGTGCAATCCTCACCGTGACATCTATTACAGAAAAATATTTGTCATTTTTGCATGTTATGGTCACACGTCTGTCTGTAGTGTTCTCGAGGTCGTACTGTTTTTTCGACTTATGTCTGTACCGTTGCCTTTACTGGGGCTCTTGTCCAAGCCGCATAGAGATTCCGTGACTCCCTCCTCCATCTCCATATACTCGGCCGCCTTGTCACCTAACGAGGAACCTGACGGGGATCCCTTGAATTTCTTGAAGAAGTCTGGGAAGTATGGGCAGATCGGCGGGGGGGTTTCCACGACAGGTGTTTGATCCTCGTTGTCCGTTTCTCTGTGGTAGAAGTAGTTGAAATTGGACACTATAACAGGAACTGGCAAGGCTATGGTTAAAACGCCTGCAATGGCACAGAGCGAGCCCACAATCTTGCCGCCGACTGTTATGGGTTTCATGTCTCCGTAACCCACCGTTGTCATGGTAACAACCGCCCACCAAAAAGCGTCGGGGATGCTGGTGAATTGAGACGCGGGCTCATCCGCCTCGGCGAAGTACACCGCGCTAGAGAAGAGGATGACGCCAATGACGAGGAAGAAAATAAGCAAAGCCAGCTCTCGCATGCTCGCGCGAAGCGTATGTCCGAGGATTTGTAGTCCCTTTGAGTGCCGTGACAGTTTGAATATTCGAAATACTCTGACCAGTCGAATTATTCGGAGGATGGCGAAACTCATGGCCTGGTCTCCCTTGCCTTGTTGTTGGGCCAGATCAGTACCAAGCGTGATGAAATAAGGCAAAATGGAAACAATGTCGATTGAGTTCATAATGTTTTGAAAGAACAGAGTTTTACTCGGACTGGCAAAGAAGCGCACGCTAATCTCAAAGGAAAACCAAATGATGCACACTGTCTCCACAATGAAAAACGGGTCGTTGAAAGGTGTAAATCCATTGTCAACATGTGACGAATTAGTACCTGGAGTGTGGAAATCCTTGTCGTCCCTGAACTCTGGCAATGTTTCTAAGCAGAAAATAACAATTGATATAACAATAACCAAAACGGACACAACTGCAATGCCTCTCGCTGGGCTGGAGCTCTCAGGGTACTCAAACAAGAGCCAAATTTGACGTTTGAATTCGTCCTCTGGAAGTGGTTTCTCTTCCTCCTTCACAAAGCCCTCGTCTTCTCGGAACTTCAGCATTGCCTCCTCTCCTAGTTCATAGAACTTAACCTCCTCGGAAAAAATGTCAAATGGAACATTAGCGGGTCTCTTTAATCGCCCCCCTGATTGGTAATAGTACAGAATGGCATCGAAGCTTGGTCGGTTCCTGTCAAAAAAGTATTCGTTTCGAAGAGGGTCGAAATACCTGATTCGCTTATCGGGATCCCCCAGGAGAGTGTCCGGGAACTGAGCGAGAGTCTTTCTCTGGGTCTCAAACTTCAGACCCGATATGTTGATCATAACTCTCTCGCAGCAGCCATACTCACTGTAAACATTTTCATATCCTGACTGGGGACGCCTGTCAGTAAGAGAGATAGTCTCCTCTTCATCATCCATGTTATAAATGAAGCTGTGTCTCTTGCGTACCCTCTCCTCCTCTTCCTCTTCGCCTTCCGCCTCCTCCTCCTCTATCATAATGTCCTCCTCCGATCCGAGAAGCGCCAACTCCGAGTGGCGCAAGTCTCCTCCGAGAGCCGCACGGTTTCTCCTCCACCGCGCGACGCCTCGCTTCTTTTTGCGTTCTCTGAGAAGTTGCTGTTGTGGCTCGTGGTGTTGCTGCTGTGGCTGTTGTGAGTATGAGGAGGAGGAGGAGGAGGAGGAGGGGCGCGAGGCGTTCCCGCCGCTACTGTTGTTGGCATTCGATGAGGAGGCGGCGCAAGACTGATGCTGTTGCTGCTGCTGCTGCTGGTTGTACGGTTGGCCCCCTCCTTCTTCACCCTCTTCCCCGGTTTCGGCAGCCGCCCGCGACTGTCGCTCCTTCTCGCGCTCCTGTTCCCTGGCGCGAGCCTGGGCATAGCCGTAAGGAAGGTGACTGTTGCACCCGCCACTGTCTGCACCCACCATCGCAAACTCCATTTCGGTTTCTTCACTTCAGCTCTTACACAGTTTAAATGATGCCCCCATAAAAGGGTATTTATTGTACAGATAGTATTTGCTTTTTACTACCTAATGACTTTTTTTTGAATTGCAGGTTGACACCTGTTTGGGCGCAACTGATGAGGTCATAGAAGTTTTACTTTTTTCAGTAACTTATTGGTTTGTCTCCTTGCAAAATACATTTACGGGCCTCGTTTCACATTGTCACGACATATTGGAAGAGTTTAAGTCATTTTATTTTTGAAGGAAATATCTCCAGATAGCTGTCTTGCAGAGTTGTCTCATATAAAGCTGCGATGGCTTCATTATTGACACTTAAGATACTCTGTTCTTCTTTCGGAGGCTGTGCTGGCCGCATGTTATGGAGCTGAGGTGAGAGGGCTTTGGACAGCCTGGGCTGTGAAATAGCTGGAGAATAATCCTACTTGTCGTATAGGGGGGGGGGGGGGGGTCAGGTAGGCACCTGGGTTGACTTGATGCCCATTTGAAAAGCGCACACAGTATGAAAGTATGCAGGCATGAGGGCTCTTTGCTTGTCCGCAGTCTCTCCTGAATTGCTTATTTTGGGGAGGGGAATGGAAGGGAGGCTGATGGTAGGAACCGATGCTCCTAGTCTGCCCTCTTCCCCTCCGGCGAGTCTGGATCACAGAATTTCTGTTCCGTCTGTAACAGCTGCGGGAGACAACAACAAATATGTTATAGACCGCATGCGTTCAGGCAACATCAGATCACTCAATTACGCGACTACCAGGCAAAGCGCGCATATCCAAGCATCTGCGGAATCACCTGACCAACACATTACAAATAAAAACAACAATCTCATCTTCATCATCAACAACTATTAATATTATTGTTGTTATCAGTATTATTGTTGTGATTGTTATTATTATTATTATACGAAGTATTAGAATCGTTATGATACTGCGTAATGATAAGACACCCTATGTTCAGAATAAATCCCTGCCAGCCCTTCTAACACGCAATTTCTCACCAAGCCCTGAGTAAAGATAGCTTACACAGAAAAAGGCCAGGCAGAATGTTTTCTCTGCTTCCTCCTCCAGCACAATACGCTGTTGATAGGTGAGGACACAAATCTCAGGTTTCTTTTCAATTTCCGTCTTGCCCCGCAAACAAACAAAAAGCCCATGTCGTGGTCAGCCAGCGAACATTTAACATCACCTGCCGTGTTCTGTCGCACTCTACAGACGGCACTTTTCGTCTCGATGCGTTGTCTCAATTCAACAGGATTTCTCATTACCTGCACATCTCCCCTCCCCAAAAAAGCAGACACTGCTGGCGCATCAATCTCGAACACACGCATGACAAAAGATCAGGTGTACTCACACTAGGTTGGCTTGGCAGAAGGACAGCGGTCAGGAAACGTGATGATTGAAAGTTTGGGTATGACATGTGTAATAGCCTTGGGTTAACCCAGAAACCAGCGCATCTGTCTGCCGCGCAGTCTTGCTCGTGTGTCGTGCGCGTTGTTGTGGAGCAGCCTCGCGCCGTCGCGTCGGGCGTTCTCCGTGCAGAGCCGGCAGACCTTGATCATCCCCCAGCGGCCGCAGCAGGTCACTGCGCGTGCTACCACCCTGCTGCAATCTCCCAAAACTTTCTCAATCACACTCCCTGCGCCAGGCGAGTGGGAGAGAGAGAGAGAGAGAGTGAGGCAAATCTTCAGGCGACGGGGGAACTGCACGCTGGTAGTGCTGTTTACATGCTGCGACTCAACGCGCTGCTCAGCATCTCGCTCTCGCCTCTGATCGCCACTGCTGCATCGCAGTCTCCCCAGCCTGATAATTGAAAGCATTTATCAGCTCTCCCCGAGGTTAGACGATAAGTGATACATTTAAAGCATGAGCGATATGAATAAGTATCACGTGAAATTTAATGTGGCGCTATCGAGACCCGCTGTAAAGGAACAGGCTGTTCCATGAAGACCTGCAGTAAGTCAGATTTATAGCGCTCTCCCATCATTTGTGGCAACACTGTTTCAATACATTATTCATTCATCCCATGCTCTCCTTCCTTAATCGGGAGGCATCTGGAAGACCATGCCGTGGCATTGCAGACGGTTATTGGCCGTATGACAGTTACACTGTGTCATGGGCTAATGCATTGTTCCACAGCACAACTGAAAAACTAGAAAGCAGTTAAAATAATAGATATTATTTTGAACATTTTGAGCATCCCAACTCGTAAAGTGGATAATTATAAGTTATTACGAGTTTTTCTTGTCTCTGGTCATATAACAACTCAGCCCCCAGTCTCTACACTCCTCACACCCCCACAAATCAGAGACTTTTATCACAGTCAGTGCCAGCGTGATATGTTTCCATGGCACATTTAGGGATAGGCACTTATCCCTCTCATACCACCCGGAGTTGTAAAACTAATATTAACTTTCACTTAAGTTGTAGGCTGCCTAAACATAGAGTGGACACCTAAAACCCGAACCCTAACCCCAAACATAGTGAGTACATCTACAACCCGACCTCCAAACATAGTGGACACCTACAACCCTAACCCCAAACATAGTGGACACCTACAACCCTAACCCCAAACATAGTGGGACACCTACAAGTGGACAGAATGTCAACTGAATCCTATAACTCCTATGCGGTCTGACTCAGGAAACAGTCCATAAAGAGCCAGTGCTCTCAAGATACTATCCTGACCAGCAAATGCTCAAGCGAAAGGGCATGACCAGCAACATGTATCTGTAGTCATGCAATTAGCCTACAATATGGCTGGTTGAAGGAGAAATACATAGCTTTTGTTGTCAAAAAGGAAAAAATGCTTGGGGACTTTATGTTACAATGAATTTTTATGTGATATTAAGGTATGATCATAGGTAGATCACAAAATATATCCAAGCACAGTTAAACAGAAAATCATGAAATCATCAGGTTTCTAAAGAAAACAATGAGGTGTATAAAAACCAATACAGTGTTATACCAATACTTTATTTTCAGTGCTATAGAATATTCTAGTATCTTGTATGCACCTGACTCCCACAGGACTTGTATTGAGTTTGTTTATATTTTCACAGCTTTGATGAATGTAAAGACATATCTGAACATTGGAACGAAAGAGCCAGATGTGAAGAACGTACATGAATCTTTCACTGCTCCTTCAGAACCACTGAGGTATTATGATTCTAGACAGTGTTTCAACAAAAACTACTTCTGTCCAACAGATTCATATCTGTGGTCATGCGGAATCCATAGGTTACTGCCTAATTGATTGAGTTCCTTTAGTAATGAAAACTGAAATCTTAGATACTGTTGAATGATTTTACTATCAATATCATTATAAGTGTTCAGCATAAATACTGCACTTTAAAAGTTGGGTTAGTGGACAGATATGACATACTTTACCATTGAGGCAATCTAAGCTCGTTAGGTTGAGTCCAGACACCTGTACCTGCGTGTGCAGGCGGTAGGAGGTGTCTCACTCAAACAAACCATCTCTGGTAAGACATAAACAGATAGGCAAGACAAGAAGATTTCATCAACGGAAAGACTGTGATGCTAGCTATTTTGTGACTTTTAGTGACAGTATACATAGGTGAAGTATGGGTGGGGCTGGCCTGTGTCCCCCTAAATCCACAGCTATGCATCACCTACCACAGACGCATAAACACACACACACACACACACACACACACACACACACACACACACACACACACACACACACACACACACACACACACACACACACACACACACACACACACACACACACACACACACACACACACACACACACACACACACACACACACACACACACACGCAAACACACACAGTCCTTTCCATCATCCTTTCATTGGTTTACCCCATAGCCTCGTGATAACCACTGATAGCTGTTCCATGCCTAATTGACGTTTGGTATTATTTTTATATTATTACAAATTATTTGCTGGGTAATTTGCTTCATACTATGGGGTCAACAATGCTCTTGTTCCACCATTACAACTCATTTTTAATTTGAATATAAATCTATGCCATCATCTGAGTGATTGGTTAAAACTTAATGAATTGATTAATGGAGATTACAGGATTTTAAGGTATAGATATCTAGATATATAGGAAAAGCATTAAATTGCCATGGCTGAGTCCTTTCCACTGTTACAAGATACTAATAACAATAACAATAGCAACAATGGTAATAATAAAATCAACAACAATGATACTAATACTATTAAACAATATAATCATTTGTTTTCATTCATGTATTGTTAATAAATGTTATTTTTGTTATTGTCATAACTGTTGTTGTTTTTGTTGTTGTTGTTGCAGTCCACGTTCTATACTATTCGTTCAGTCTTTGGATGCTAGTATCTGCTCAATAACCAAACCAGACTAATAATGAGAGGCTCAGGTGGCAGTAGGCTGACACTCCCTGGTCCCGGGCTGCTTCCTGTTGCTGAAGGTAAGAGGCGGACGGGCAGCTCCATATGTTTCGTCTCTGCCTGCTGGCTCTCCTGGCATGAGCTGTCTCACTGGCATTCAGCTCAGTGGAAACTACAGGCTGAGGAGACAGCGCTCTCTACCTACCACTCAGAGGAAGACAGGAGAGGCACCAACCAGGGGAATAGCAGATACTCACTCCACAGTCGGCAGGGTTTCTTTACTCTATGTGTCCACACATACACACACACACACACGTGGACCCACAAACATAACCACCCCTTCTTCACACACACACACACACACACACACACACACACACACGCACGCACACACACACACACACACACACACACAGGACACAGTACACACAGGACACACCTTTGTGTGCAGGTAGTTGCACAGCAGTCACCCCCCATAGGACCTTGTATGGTTATGCAAGGTGGTGTTTTCCACTCAGCCCTTTCCCACGATGCCTCAGTACCACCACCACATCTGTGGAATAAAAGGGAGTGTGTGTGTGTCTGTGAGAGCTTATGAGTCTGTGTGAGTTTGTGTGTGTGTGCATGCGTGTGTGTGTTTTGGTCCATGTGAGGGCTTCAGCACAGAGGGAATTCAGGTGAGAAGCACACCGGCCCCATGCACTTGCAGGGCTGTGTCTACCACATATACTGATTATATTACCAAGAGGCACAACATTTATTTTGGGAAAGTACTGTGTGTGTGTAGTAAAAGGAAGCTAACAGGAAGCCAGGCTTTAGGCTGGGACAGCAGCAGGGGATGCTGCTGTCATGGCGACACAGCATCTTGCTCCCAGAGCCTACTGTAATTGGCTAGAGCTGCTTCAGTCCCTGCAGAGATTCTCCTGTTGTGTACTACCTGATAAGGATGATGTTGATTTCCATGACGATCAACATAATATTCCATATGATAGCATGTCTCTCTTAAAATACTGATATATGAGACAACAGTGGTGATGATGATGATGATGATGATGGTGATGATGAGAATGACAACTGTGACAATGCTATTAAGGGTGTCGGTGGATAATCAGAATAATCATGATATCTGCACAGGATGATGATGATGATGAGTCAAGTCAAAGTGTTTATTGTCGCATGCACCAAATTGCTAGCCTGGATACCAGCCTGAACTCCGCCCACAACATTTTTGGTCTGGGAGATTCAGTCTGGAGTCGAGCTAGTTGGGAGGGTTTAAACGGCCCCGAAAAGGGATCTGACCATTCAAATTGTAAGGGCGGGCTTTATACGTTGATGGACAGACATAGATAGAATACCGGTATACATCGAACAAAGATGGCGCCGTCTCGGGAGCTTAGTGGGACATATTTGATATGATTTAAGGTATCTACACGACTTTTTTTATGTCTACATTGACTCGGTTAGTTGTGTATACGCAACACCAATGTTGCCTAGGATTGTAGGTCTTAACTTATGCACTCTAGACCATTATTGAAAGGTTATGCTAACAGCGTAGACAAAAAAAACATTGAAACTAATGGTAGCTTCTAGCCTTGAGTGCTAATTAAGTAACGTGAGCAGGCATATCTCAACAGATATTGACAGCGCATTCATTTTGAAAGAGGAACAGAGAAACGCGATCAAGGCATTTGTCGATTGAAAAGATGTTTTTGCCGTCCTTCCTACGGGATCAGGTAAAAGTTTAATCTATCAGATGGTAATAATACTACGTTGCTCTGATTGGTTCTAGGTATCCAATTCAGCGAAGAGGAATTTTCTTTCCTGGTTCGTTGAAACACGCCCCATAATCACAGCCCAGTGGTCCGGTCTCAGACTCATATTCTGACTAGAATTATGAGTATGACATCGTCAGGCTACCAAATTGCTTCAGCACAGCGAAATTCTTAAGACTTGGCCAGCAACATATACGCAGTAGACGGCATACAGATAACAAAGTAACATATACCAAAAATAACATATAACACTATAACATACAACATATAACATATAACATATAACATATAACATATAACATATAACATATAACACTATAACACTATAACACTATAACATATAACATTAACAAGTAACAACAATTTAAAGTACAAGAAGGGCTAGCAGCAGTTAAAAGTGTGAAGAAGTGAAGTTAGTTGTATGAGTGGGGGAGCAGAGAGTCAATGGTGATGGCGACTGTTCAGTGGATCAATGTTGCTGATTCAGAAGACTTACAGCCTGGGGAAAAAGCTGTTAAGTCTGGTAGTCCGTGTTCGGATGCTCCGGTAGCGTCTACCAGACGGCAGCAATGTGAATATTCCATAGCCTGGGTGGCTGTGGTCCTTTACAATGTTCTGTGACATTGATAATAACGATCATGACGTAGATGAGTATCATGATATTACCCCACCCTAATACAGTCACACAGGTGAGGTTGATCTGAATCATGTAAAATGTATCTATTTAACATTTATCTAACGTTTACTTATTTTCCTATCTGTGTCTCTTTACAAGTATTTGTAAACCCCCCTCCCCCCCATTTCTTTCCTTCCTACTGTGAGGCACATTGTGTTACCTGCATATGAAATGTGCCGTGTATGAAATGTGTATGAAATGTGCCGTACAAATAAAGTTTGATTTGATTTGTTTTGAAAAACACGATGATGACAAGAATGATAACGGGTTTCATGATTATGATGGTAGTACCCCATCCCTAAAATACTTCAGTTTTAAATAGTATACGATAACAGTGTGTAATAAACATAAATATGGCCCCTTTCATATACAGTAACATATACAAATTTCTATATATGACCTACCTTGCATTGTTGAAGAGTATGAAATGTATTATGCAAACGTTTCCCCACAGATTTATCATGCTAGTATTATATATGGCAAGGCCTTTTCCACATTAGTAAAGATGTCAACAGTGATAATTGGAATAATGATGATGATGATGGCATTACCCCTATACCCCCACTCGACTGTTGGCTCAGTAGTCATCCTTCCTCCATAAGATCCCCCATCCGTGCACTCTCCTGCATCCTCTCCTCATGTCTCTGTGAAGGTATATGAAAGGTTACTATAACAATGTTTTACAATTGAGAATTATGAATCTATCCTTATTTATAAAACCTTATTATCTGTTGTTGTTTGTGAGGATGATGATGTCCATGATGAGGATGATGATGATGAAGCTCTCCCATAGCCCTCTGACTCAGCATATGTGTATTGCAGTTTGTGACTGTGTGTGTGTGTGTGTGTGTGTGTGTGTGTGTGTGTGTGTGTGTGTCTGTGTGTGTGTATGTGTTTGTGCGGCAGACTGCACAATCCCTCTCCCCTGGTTCCTGTCTTCATTTATTTACTCCACCTGTTCCCCTATCATTATCTTTGCCCCATGGAGGGCAGCTAGGCCGGGGCAGGTGGAAATGTGTTAACAGAAGCATCCTGTGATCTCCTTATGTAAATACCAAAGTGTGGGCAGAAGAGGCTCCATCTAATTGCGACTCCCACTTGGCTGCCAATCAATCACTCTGACCTCTGAATGTCCTCTCTTCTGCTGGAACTGGAGATGTTCCAACAACAGCTCATTGTGTCATAATATGAGATGAGGTAGAATACAGCACACTAAAAATTCAGGAGAAAATACTGGCACATTTACATTTAGTCATTTAGCAGATGCTTTTATCTAAAGCGACGTACAAAGGAGAGAACAATCAAGCTGCGAGCAATACGAGACCTAGTGTAACAAGAAACACTGCTTTACATAAGAAATAAAAAAGTGCAGGAATGTAACTACTGTAAGTTCGAGTTAAGTACTAGTAAGATGAGATAGAATTAGAGGAAGGATAAGGAGAGGTAAAGGGAGGGAGAGTAAGTGCAAGTTAGGAAAGGAGGTGCTCTCTGAAGGGTTGGGTCTTCAAGAGCTTCTTAAACGGAGAGAGGGACGCCCCTCCTCTATTTTATTTAACAAATACTGCTCGTGTAGCCCAGTCAAAACACATACTGTCTCAAAATGACTGCATGAATGAATGAATGAATGAATGAATGAATGAATGGAAATAAGATGTTTAAAATGTTGAATGTAAAACCTGAGATATGAAAGGAAGAAATGTTCCAGTCAGACAGGTATTGATATGCTTTGGCAGCGTGCACAGCAGATGCTTTGTCTGCAGGTGTTTGAGAGGGATGTGGGAGTGACGAGACAGGCAGCTTTTCCGAAGGTGGGCGATGTTGATCCAGCAGCTCACGCCAGAGGCAGGAGACCTTGGAGGCTTGAGCCCATGTTCTCAACTAAACAAACTCCTCACACACCTGACCTTGTTTCAAAGAGTACGGAAACACACACACACTCACTCACTCAGACACACACACACACACACACACACACACACACACACACACACACACACACAAACAAACACACACACACACACACACACACACACACACACACACACACACACACACACACACACACACACACACACACACACACACACAAACACACAGTTGATAATTTCAACACTGAAGATAGAGATACGTGGTGACAGGAAATTAGCTACACGGTCTTATTAGCTGCGAACCAAAGAAAAGAACCCACCACCAGTAAAGCGCGTGTGTGTGATTGTCTAGTATCCACAGCACCAAGCCCCTGCACACGCCACGGCAAAAAGAACGAGACACACACATTAACTCTCTCACACACACACACACACACACACATACACCTGAACAAGAACACTCAAACATGAACACACAACTTCACAGAAATATAAGCTGACTCACATAAACACACGGCATGTATGTGTTTGTGTGTGTGCGTTTTTTAACGTGTGTGTGCGTGTGTGTGTGTGAGGGACTACACAAACAGAGAAAGCCCATCATATGCCAGGGCCATAGGGCTTAACATCGACCAGACGCTCACCCCCCCAACCCCTCCCGCCCCTGGGCCCCACTGATAATATCTGGAACACAAGTGCATAACGATTCATGAAGACTGGTGGATTACCCTCCAAGAGTGGGTGTTCAGCCAGGACCATAAAAGCAGGAATTCCCGTCGGAGAAGCCCAAGGACCCCACAGGTGGTAAGGGTACTCCATCTCTATATTTCTACATAGTTCATATGTCTTTCTGTCTCTTTGTATGATGTCTCTCTTTGTAGTCCATATTCATTTTATGACAAATTCATACTAATTTCATATTAAGTTTGAATATTGATTGTCCTTTAAAAAGATCATGATATTTACAAGGCTGTTGTTGTCCCAAAAGCATTAACTGAAATCATTTTTTGTACCTTGGAATCATGAGGGAAATTATCGATTCATCACAGCACTGTCTGACCCGTCTATGCAGTTATGCTGTTCGTCAGACCTTATGGACATCCTGTCTAAATCTTAAGACTGTTAAGAAATTAGTTTATATACGACTGCCTGTATCAGTTTAGATGTCTTCGACTTGTATTCATTTGGAAGGTTCGGACTCGCTCAGTTACATTCAACCTGACACAGGTGCAAAAGGTTACCACATAGTCTGAACGGTGATAGTGTGTGCTGTGGTAGTGATTCTCTGTGTGTGTATATGAGTATTGCTTCAAACTATATTAATTGCTGTGACAGGGTTTGTGACAAGGATAGGCGGTGTCTGTGTTGTCAGGGATCGCCAGTGAATTGAAAGAGGCATCCCAGACAGTGTGTAAAAATGTTCACTCTCTCTCTCTCTCTTTCTCTCAGGTAGTTGTTCATTTAGCAGCATCTCCAACAGAAGGCTCTGAGGCCACACTCAGTTCACCACACTCAGGTTTGGACATGCTTTCATTCAGTTTTATGTCTTTGATTTTGAAATGTTTCACTTTCAGAATTATATTTTCAAAGAGGGTCTACAGCTCAATTGCAGATTTATGAATAAAAATTGTAATTATAGTGTATTATAATAAGAAGAATTAGAACTATTACCCAAATGATTTTCACATTATGAAAAGCCGGGCCTGTTTGATAAGATATGATTTACCATGGGCTTTTAACAATATACCACTGTGGTGTGATGAGATGTACTGTAAATGATGAGTGTTAACAATAAACAAGTACATTACAAATTAAAACAACAAATAAGTGCACAGTGTTGCCATGACACATAATAATCTCTGAGAATTTGTGAACCCTACCCAGTTGAGGATGCACGTGGTTGTCATGGTTTTGCTGTGGAGTCTGGTGCAGGCGGTGGTGCCGGACTGCTGGACTGGCTGCCACCTCGCCAACATCAGCACCCCCGTGGAGACGGACGATGGCAGAAGCTGCTTCATAGAGACCCAAGGATGTGCCGGCCTGTGCCACAATACAGTAACGCATCACCTGTCAATCGCACACTGCTATCTAGCACACTCACCTGTCAATCAGACTCACGAATCAGTCAGATTCACCTGTCAATCAGACTCATGTATCAGTCAGACTCACCTGTCAATTGAACTCAACAGTGTCAGTGGCTAATAAATAAATTAGTTGTGTCATCACCGCTGACAGCCTCAGTTAGAACACATACACACACACACACACACACAAATTCACTTTGTGAATGCTGTAGCAATATGATTACAGAAATGTGTCATTTCAAAGCTTTTGAAATTGAGGTTGACAAGAGTCTTCTGGCTCATTCAGAAATCCACAAGCGGGGGATACGTTTATTTTGTGTGTATGTGTGAGCACAGGATCCTGTGTATGAGAAAGAAACAGAAAGTACAAATTTTGGCTCAGTTAAAAATCATTCTTCATGAAGCACACGACTTCCTTTAAGTGTATTTTGTTTGTGTGTGTGCGTGTGTGTGTGTGTGTGCGTGTGCATGTACAGAAATCTGTGTATATTGGCTCCGAACGACTGTCGGATAGGAGCTGCCAATTCCAGGATTCCGCCACCGAGACTCGAAGTTTCCTCGTCCACTGCCACACAGGATCCAGTTACGACCAGCTGCTGACCGTCACAAAGGCCCTGAGCTGCGAGTGCAGCTCCTGCACGGATGAATACGTGTGTGACGTTCTCACCAACATGAATGGCTGCTCCCCTAAGCCTCTACTGCTGCAGTACCACCAGCCAAGGAGAGTGGGCCCCCTAGTGGTCATTTAGCACACTGTGGTTCCTAAAGCCCTGCAAGGCTTCATTAAAACTTATATCATAAGCAGCAAAGGTCTCCTTATTTCACTACCAGTGCAAACAACATTACTGCAGTTTGTTTTTCTTTGATGAGCAGATCTGTTTAGTTTCGTGCCTTATGTTAAGACATGAGTATTTTTCGATACACAGACTCATGCTAAATAAAGTGGTCTATTAGAATGTCCTTCACCAAAACTACCAATTGATAAATGGATGCATGACACGAGCACAAAACAGTAAATTAAAAAAAGGTGTTTAATTAAAAATAATATAACATACAAAAGGTGTTTGAAAGAAAAGAATATAAAAAGCACTGCACACTAACATGAGGTGAGTTGCAAACACAATATCAGGACCTCTACAGAAGAGAATAACAAATAAAAAAGAAAATATTAGTAATGTCATTGTTTCATAAATTTCATTTCATTAATAATGTCATCATAATCCACACTCCCAACCCTTGCTCCCCTGCCAGCATCGTCTCTTCACCTCCTCATCCAAATGTGACCAGCATTTAAACCTGTTTGAGAAGCCGCTTCTCTTTTCTACTCTCCTCCTTCTTCTTCTTTCTCCTCCTCCTCCTCCTCTTCTTCTTCTTGTCCATGTGTGAACCGGTTTAATAATCCTTCCACACTTATCTCCTCCTCCTCCTCCTCCTCCTCCACCCCTCATCTGCAGCTAGAGGGCGAACTTGTTGCGTATGATTTCACCGCCCTCCACCTCCACCTGCTCGTAGAGCCACTTCCTGTCGCAGCGGCACTCCACGCCGCACTTGCGCGATCCGCATTCGGGGCAGGGGTAGAAGCAGCCCATGCAGTCTGCGTCCAGACAGTCGCACAGGTCGCGGCCGCATGAGATGAGCAGCCCACGGCCGTCGTACACTTTACTCTTCCCCGTCATGGGCTGCCTGGAGACACAGTGGGGGGGGGGGGGGAGAGAGAACATCAAGCTTACACACTAATTTTGCCTCAGCCAAGCTGCAGTTCATTTTACCATCAATAGAGACACATGCATCTTAATATCTCTTCTGTGATTCAGACCTCAACCTCTCTGATCAGTTTTCAATTTTTTTCCGATATTATTGTTGCCTTGCATTCCATTCCATTCCAAAAGTTCCTAATTCAGCCGTGATTTGGCCCCGCTCCACCCCAGCGATGAACTGAGTCTTTGTGGGCCGTAAGCCCAGGTCCACCCTCAGAGATGGACACAAGACAAGTCTGAGGAGACAAGTCTAGCCCCCCCCCCCCCCCCCCTCTTCTATGGAAATGTGCCATAGAAATTCCTGTACCTTTCAGCTATCTTTCCTCTCCTCTTCTCCTTCTTGTCCAATATCCTCCCCTGTGAACACAGAAGAAGCTGATTATCACAAAAATATAGAGATACTTTATGGAGACATGGCCATAATCCCACGAGCATAGTATAAACTGGGTCCAAATGACACACAAGAGGGTGCTGCATTAAGTCTAAACTGTAAATTGATTAACATCTCAAATGTGGACTAGTCACAATTGGCCAGACGAAATAGCATAATTTAGATGAGCCAAATCATTTTCAATTAATCAAATTAATATGATATTGCAACCTGACCACCTGTATTAACTGCTGTGAGTTTGTGTCTGTGCAGTAGTACTACGAGTAGTGTGTGTGGGTGTGTGTGTGTGTGTGTGTGTGTGTATGTATGTGTGTGTGTGTGTGTGTGTGTGTGTGTGTACAGTAGAGTCGTACGAGTAGTGTGTGTTTGTGTGTGTGTCTGTGTCTGTGTGTGTGTGTGTGTACAGTAGACTTGTACAAGTAGTGTGTGTGTTTTGCGTGTGTGTGTGTGTGTGTGTGTGTACAGTAGACATATGAGCAGTGTGTGTATGTACAGTAGACATATGAAGAGTGTGTGTGTGTGTGTGTACAGTAGGGATGTGTGAGTAGTGTGTGTCACTCACCCTGGCATCTTTGCTGGACTGTCTTTTCTCCTGGTTACGAAGTTTGGGTTTGTCCTGCGTGGAGGCAAGCGGTGGGCCGCGATTCCGACGCAGCTCGATCTTGAAGAGAGTGGGAGAAGTGCAGGGAGTCAGACGAGGAAAAACACTATCAGACTGGAAACATTCACCCAAACTATGGTAATGCTGCTAACTTAAAATGCCTGTGAAGATCTCCAACACAAAAATAGAAGCTTAAATGCATAGTCGGTGATTCTAATCTAATACGCTTTTGTCAAAGTCAGCACATTTCACTCGGCAGTCCTCTAGAGGAAGAGATACATTCACTGTATGTTTTTTTTACAATTTATCTTTTCTGTATCCGCCTTTGAAAGTAGTAGGGCTTCATTTCAAATGTATCCATCCATCATTATAAGTTTAACTATGAGAAAACGCTGTATAGTCATGTCACTTTGTGTAGCCTATAGACTGTGTTTTATATGAACAGGCATTACAGAGTTGTGACTTGAACTTCCCCTTTTATGTTTCTGTAAGGCAGAATTTACTCTGACAATGTACATTTTCTGGATCTAATCATTCACGTTGTTTGGCCAGGGGGTAAAAAGTTAGCGGTCCCACCACAGCTTCTCAACCTGGACTGTTTGTCTTCACAGTAGCCCCCAAGTATAGTTTCTATTAGGCACCTCAGAGCCTGGTCACATTTGAACTAATTGCAACATGCTGCATTCCTTTAGAATCTGGTTGATTTTTTTCAGCAACACAACAGTGGCGGCTGGTGAATAAAAAATAAAAAATACTGGTGAATAAAAAATACTTTTTTCAGGCTACAGCTCCACAAGTGGTATTAAAGAGAAGCAAACACATGACAATTACTCAGACTTTGTAACCTTTCACCCCATATCAGGAAGGAAGACATAAGGTAGGGTCAAATTCAGCACATTTGCCCTTGCCGTCATTTAGGTGTCCATTCAGTGTGTGTGTGTGTGTGCTTGGTTCAGAAGCCTGAAGGGGGGGGGGGGGGGGGGGGGGGTTGATTGGCTGTTGAGCTCAAATATCAACAAGCTTTTGCCAGAATTGCAGACTGCATCCTTAAAAAGAGACTGTGGTGTGAGGTGTAGTTCACTAAGCAAACATATTCCCATCTCTTGTATTTACAAAAATCTACTGGCACTTAAAGAAAACTGTCAGTCATTCACTCAGATATGGCATTTAGATACAGCACATTCAGAAAGTATTCAGACCCCTTAACTTTAAGGCAGCAACCTAAGAAAACATGAAAAAATAAATCTCAATAGTTTCTAAATTCACTGTGTCTGGTATTATATAGTCACCAAGGTTACTTCTCACTGATTAGGGAGCATTCTTCAGTCAGTTCAACACCAGTGGTTGCCAAACAGCACAAGTATCTCATGTGAAACCATCACTCTCTCAGCACACCCCACCTGCTTGTTCCAGCTGAAGATGGTTGGCACAGCGTCCTCCCGCAGGAAGGGCTTGCCGTTGTAGTCTCGGAAACAGTCTGGTTGGAAGTGCTCTGAGCAAAGGCAGGAGTTGGTGGTGGGGACGAAGTTCTTGCGGCCAAGACTACGCACCCACTGGTCGGCTAGATGAGGCTTACTAATTGGGAACCTAATGAGAAGTGAAGTGCAAGGAGGGGAGGGGAGAAAAGCGAGAAGATAAAAGAGCCGAGGAGCTGAGTTAATTTCAAATCTAAAATGCTGAAACCATCGCTGGGTTGTGTGTGTTCACGTACTGTGCCTGACAGAAAGTCAAAGGCTTGAAACAACTCTGAAAGCACTGTGATTTATCGTCGCTCTAAACCCACCCATTTCTCCAAGTCGCACCCTGTAACATCACAGCGGAGATGTAATGAAATCATTTCTGTTAACACTAGACTAGCCTAAGACCCCCTTATTTCACATTTTTAATATTTTAAAATATGTATCGAGCTCGGACAATGTTGACAGGGAGGGGGCCTTTGAGGATACAAAGGGTTGAGAAACTTTGAGCAAGACTTCAAACAACCATACGTTAAGCCCCAAACGAAGTTAACACTGACAGTCTACGTAAACTGCACATTAATATGACAATATCACACATACGTTTAATCGGCTTTCTATAGGATTAAGATGTTAGCCAGGTAACGTGCCCACACGGCCAGGTACCACACTGGCTACCTCACTAGCCAGCTTGCTATGCTAACTGATTGAAAATCTTCATGGACCACAAACGTAAACACAATATGTTCTTACCGATAAAAACGGATTTCCGAGCCTTTTACAAAACGATTCGTGCATCCTACTGCAGAACAAAGAATCGGCATGACGAACTACACAAAATGCACATACAAAATTACATATAATTATTAAGGGGTTTGCAAGGATCTGACTTGCTGGCTACCACCCCACTTGGTTTGAGAACAGGAGATTGCGTCACCGCCGGTGAAGACACGCTCATTGGCTGAACATTGTTGGCCTGTAGTAGTATATCACACCGTCAGGTGGAACTGTTTCTTGACTTTTAAAATATGTTCGATGGGTTTGTCTAGGTTTTCTTAAGGCGCACAAATCAGGAATTAAATATCATAAGTAGGAGGACAACGACGAAGAGCAAGAGACACGTACAGGCTCTGCTCTTTGCCAGTTTATATGGTCTCTGACTTGGCATAGTTGTTTTTGTGCTTAATTTCAAATATATTATCTTAAAATTAGGAAAACGCTATACGTTAATGTAACTTTGTGTAATACCAACCTTACACTATTGGTGGTGCAACCTTTTAAACCTATGTGACACCTTGTCCTCTCACAATTTGCTAACTAAAGAAGAAGTCGACTGAAAAAAGTTCCGTTGATACAGCTACAATAAGCAACAGTACGCGACGTCGGAAATATGACGGCGAATAGCGTCAAAATAAAACTCCTCTCCCAAAGTTTTATTGAAAATGTTTCAAAATGTTTGCACGACTATCCCCGCTGCGCTGCTATCAAGTCTAGATAAACACTGCTTACTGCATCTGCGAATTTAGTGATTTTATCATATTAATCTTGCAAATAACCACAGAACGAGATGGTAGCCTTTTAGGTTGGTCACGCAACAAGTACATTTTCGTTGTTTATTATCATTCATTTCTCCATGTAATCTATTATACATGACGACAACATCCAGAAAGTTGCATTTCACACCACGGGCCATATAGCTGATGAGCTATTGAGTCATAGAACATACATTCTATTCATTACTGAATAAAATGAGCCTATAGACTGTGAATATGACTAGGCAGAACAGAGTTGTGAGTTGAAGTTCTCCTATTTTTTGTCCTATTTCAAATATATTTGGATAATGCAATACAAATACAAACACACACACACACACACACACACACACACACACACACACACACACACACACACACACACACACACACACACACACACACACACACACACACACACACAGACACACACACAGAAATGCATACAACACATACTTTTACAACAATGGCGAATATGCTTCCTTAAAGTACTTATCATACGAATTGAATTTCATGCACTTATGAAGGATGCACAATTTTTTTTTTTTTTTTTCACTGCCACACAATTTGAAGTTGATTATTGTAGACCAAATCTAAGCATTTTATATAGATTACCTTTCAACTCTCAGACTCAGGCAGGTGGAATTACTTATGAAGATGTTCAAACAACTAAGTGGTACAATTTCCGATAAGACATTTCAGCTTCTAGGTTCTTAGTCTTTAAAAACGCATTTCACGCTTTTCTATATATATATATAGTTTGGTTTGTATTTTCCCACCTCTACGTCGTTAAGTGGTCCTTTGGTAACCCAAACAGTTTGAGGTGCATTTTCTTTCTTTGAATAATTCAAAGTTTTTACTTTAATTTTGAAGCAACTACGAGTGGCAGCTTATATTGTTGCTGGTGGCACGTTGCTCCTGAAAAATATATCTAGCTAGCAGCACACTGGTTGGTACAGTCTCTGGAGCAGGGAAATTGGAGCAAGGTAGTATCACCACCCTTGGAGGAAAAAACGGTTGTTCAAGTGTGGAGGACTTAACTCAAACAAGCAGCGACCCAAAACAGTCTACAATGTCAGAGCCGGACCCCAAATCTGTTCAAGATATGACCGTTGTGGTAAGTGAATCAGCTAACGTCAATGATAATATTAGCTTATGACAACTTATTTGGCTAACGTCACCCTACCCAGCTTCAAATGCTGAGGTTTTAACGTTAAATTATAAGGACTGACGAAATACTGTTATGCCCAAGTGAATTCCAAATTCTTCCAAAAACTTCACGGACGATGCTGTCTTATTCACATCGATGTCCAGCTGGTAAAAGCAAAGTGGTTAGCTATGATGGCTAACTAACGTTGCTGCAATGTAACCTATTTGGCTATGATGACTCGGTCGCTAGGCAGTTAGCTAGATGTGTAAGTTAAAACGATGTAACCTTACTATCTCACCTCTCTATTTAGCGAACTAATATAGTTAACTTAATAGTGAATTGGGCGGTCTTAATATCAGTGTTTGACGAGTGTCAAGTGTTCCTTAGCTATCGGCTATAGTATAGGTATGATAACCTGGTAGGACCTACCCAGCGCTGTTTGCAACTATGTTCGTTAGATATCGTAGATACTACTTTCCTGCATCATTCGTTGAAATAGCCCAACAACAGTCAGCTTTAGTGAAATTGTTGTGCAAGTTAAGGCTTTGTTGTTTAGTTACTTGAGCTAAAAGCGTCTGCCAAATTAATATGTCAATGTAAGAATGTTACATACTACGCACTAAGTGCACATCATTCACATGTCCACCACTGACAACATTGAACGTTTGTTGCAGATAGATGTTTTGTTACGAGAGCCTTTTGTCCAACAACAGAGTCCTATATCTGTCATTGTCATATGGGTCAATGACATGACATGCATATTTTTGTGTCCGACTGCATCATTTTATTTTTAAATAGTTTGAATCAATTCATGACATGCATCACTTTATTCTATTAAATCTATTTAGTTTGAATTCATTTTCAGGAAATCAGAAAAAAGGATATTATTTTATGTTTTGGGATCTCAAACCCCCAAAATGTCAGGTGGCGCAACCGTCCGTGCAAATGAACAGACTAAAAAAGTATTAAAAAATGGTGTTTTAATGAAAATAAATTCAAAGTAAAATACTTTGGCATGATTTTATGTTTGAAACCTTTCAAATAAATCCAATTTTCCAGATATCAATACTTTGATCTAGTTGAGATAATTAAAAAACTTTTGTCCATCAATTTGTAAGCTCTCAAATGTCAGGGTGGCACAACCGTAAAAATGTGTCTTTTATTCTGAAGTAGAATGTCAATAATAGTAAACAGGATATTGAATCATCAAGAGGACCCCAATTGACCTTTATGACTGATTGAAAAGGTTGGTAATTTTCTCTCAAATTTTGATAAAAATAGTTACTTTCAACTCCTAGTAAGATTGGTTCACTTTCTATGTCAGGTGGTACAACCAATGTAAAACTAGGGAAATGTTATTTTATCATAAAGCTCTTTTTACATTAAATTATTATATGAATGAACTTGAACTTGAACTCAAAAACTAATACAGGTGTCCAAATAGAGGCCTGTTTAATTTGAAATTAGTGGGGAAAATGTCAGGTGGTGCAACCAGTCAGTCAGGTGGCGCAACTGCAGGGAATTTAACTATACATTATACCTTATAATATTATTATTAATTATAATATGATATATAAGGCTCTTAGATTGTCTATTAATTTTCTAAAATGTTTATAAGTTTAATATTAAAGATGGTATATAGTTTCTAACATTTTCATGATTATTTTAAGTCATTTTAGATGTCATTATCAACTAAAGAAAAATCTGCACGACACAGGGAGCTCATAATTATCCGGCTGCAAGACAAATATACCTTGCAAAAAGAAAAGAAAGGTATGATAAACTGTAATGCAAGCCTGGATTTGGTAGTAGATACTTTTATACAGTTGTCAGACCTTTCAAATTTTGGAACCTGTACAGAACTGTTGAAACATTTCAACCATAAGCTCGACAGCCGTGCTAGCCAAATGCCACTACAATTGGCCACAGCAAGCCAAAGAATGCAGGTTTTTTGAAAGAAAGCCTAAGAGAAGATGAAGTTGTCCTCCACATCGATTTTTCTGAAAACTTCTCCTGCTAGCTTCATAGTGAGGTACAGTCTTTCCATTTTGGAGGGAGTCGGAAGCAAGCTACAGTCCACACCTGTGTAGCTTATACAACAGCTGGCTAACAGGCCTATGCCACCATCTCTGCGTCCCTTCGGCACAATGAGAGAGCTGTGTGGGCCCACTTGGAGCCAGTGCTAAGGGATGTAATGAGGAAATGCAACCCATCCCCCACAACTTTATACATAATGAGTGACGGTCCAGTCACCCAGTACCGAAATAATATTTTTTTTTTTGCTCAGCCCATCCAGCTGATATCATTTTTGACTATACAAAGGATGTCCTCAAAGTGATATCAGAACCTTGGAGTAAAGTATCAAATCAAAACCTGATACTTTAGAGTGTGACTTTGTTGTTGATCATTTACAATCAATTACAGTACATCTAATCAATCTGTTGCACTATAGCCTATTCCTATACCGAATGTGATCCTGTGGCCTATATCCTGTTTTTGATCAATTCACTTCCTTTTTTTTAATAGCCTTGATAAATGTGATCAATATACTACCTTAACATCAGCAGAGACTGTTAACTTAAACATTTTTTTGTTGTATTTGAAATAAAAATGCAGTCATTACTACTGTTGTCAGGTGGCACAACTGAATCGTCAGGTGGTGCGACCAGGTAACATTTGTATTTAAGACAATAAATAATAGATTAAAGTGACAAGTGGTTTCAAACTATGATGTGCATAGCTATTGTATTGAAAACATTAATTTTGTATATTCATAAAACAATTTTTCGGTCTTTAAATGTAAAATTGGATACTCAACATTTACAAAATACCTGGTGCTAGGGTGCGATAATCTAAAATTGTTGTTAATACAAAAAACAAACACAAAATAATAATCTGTAAGGCACTGTATACAAACTAAGGAACACTTGCTAAAAAAATCACTTTGAGTTAATAGTAGGTAAATATATATATTTTTTACAAATATTTGGTTGCGCCACCTGACATTTATTGGGTGGTGAAGTTAAAAATACAGTCAAAAAATGAATTTAATCACTTTGAAAAGTTATTTACCAAATAAGACTTGTTTCAACACATTGCTCCAATTTCAAAAACATGCATTACATCAATTTTGAAAACACATTTTAAAAATATTTTTTTTAAAGCCTTATTTGTCATTGACCCATAAGCCAGGCTAATCTTGGCAGCGGACTCTCCACAGTTTCCATGGTTTCTATTTTGTTAAAGCGTGGGAGGCAACTAAGCAATTTTGCTCTTCGGTGCTACGGCAAGGTGAACCAAACGCCCACCTGGTTCAACTCCTTTTTCCAGAGTGTTACGCTAGAGGCTTGGAACGTGTCCGCCCACGACAAAGCTGGAGACGCACAAGGATGCGTTCAAAATTAAAATGTTGAAACTGCTTTCTTTAACATCTGTTAATTAACATTAACTCGTAATGAACAAATATAATTCTATACCCGCTCTCTTTCCATCTAGGTCCAGACCCTACTTCAGCAAATGCAGGACAAGTTTCAGACCATGTCAGACCAGATTATCGGCAGGAATATCCTTGTTGCCATGCAAAGTATGCTTGTGTGCATGTTGTATTATTAAGAGTATGTGTGGGAGTTTATGCAGCATTTATGCACACTACAGTTGGTGATGGTTTAAAACAATGCTGAGAATTACTCATGACATTTACCTGAGGTCTTTACAACTTTGAGAAATGTTAATGCATTTAACATGGCATTTAGAAAGAATAAGTGCCATATTAGTCACACCCTTACACAAGACATAATAGCTGTTTTACCTTAAGTGGGATTGTGCACTACACCCACAGCTGATGGTTGTAAAATGATTTGTATTGAGAGCAAGAGGGAGTTGTTGGCTGGAATTGTAGGTTGTCTGGAGGAAGAAGAAAAAAATAAAGCTTTTGGAACAGATCAAATTTAATTCACATATTTTGCAGTATTCTTTACTTAGACCATCTTCCATTGAGGGCCCTCAGAATAGTCTTCACCTCTTAGTTATCATATGGTTGCCATTACATGCTCTGTGTATATTGTATCGTTATCATATGACCCGATAGGCAGCGTAAGGTACTAACACTGTAAAGGTCATGGGCTCTAAATGCAGCAAGCACACATACTTATATATTATAAAGTATTTATATTAAATCAGTGAATAAGTAATAAGATTAAATCAGTGAATAGATGTAAATAGACAGGCAGGTGAATGTGTTCTGTTCCTTAACTGGAGTCACTCGATGAGATGAGCACTCGCATCGATGACCTGGAGAAGAATATCGCTGACCTCATGACTCAGGCAGGGGTGGAGGAGGGCGAAGGGGGCGAGACCAAGCCCATTGAAGGTTCCGCTCAAGGGGCGGACTAAAGGTGAGCGGTCAAAGGTGAACTCCAGCAATAGTTTGTCTAGCTTTAGAGTCAGTTGATTACATTTGCACAAAGGGACCACAGGAAAGACATTGTTTTATTCCATTACAATGACAGTTTATTGTAGTTACACAGTAGTACTACTCTTGATTATCTGCCAAGCTGAATTAAATCTTTAGTGTGTGTGTGCGTGCGTGCGTGCGTTTGTGCGTGCTTAGTCCAGTGGCATTTGCCTGTTAACATTCTTTTTTTGTATCTCTCCTGACCTGCTCAAGCCATGGTTGCCATGGTTTTCATACACATCTGGCAGGAGAGATACAGGACCCAATCCACTTATTGGCCTTTGGCATGAAGCAAGTAGTGAGCACTAATTGTGCTGGGCCAAGCCAAGCCATGGTTGCCGTGGTTACTGGGCATGATCTATATTGTCCCATCACCATTGTGGTTAATGGTGCTCATTCCCCCAAGTCCAGTTGGTATCATCAAGAAGTCAGGCAGTCACACTGTGTCATACGTGTGTCAGAAAAGCACACCCCTTCATAATGAGCATGATGATGCGAGACTTGGCTCACTCAAACTCCCTCTCCTTTCAAATTCAACTTTTTCCAAATGTGCAAAAATAGCACAAATTTGAGATGTCTCTTATATGGAAAAAGAAAGATACTGCAAGACCAAAGCTATCTTGTAGGTTGTTCAGTAGTCTGTTTAAAACTTGTAGGTTACTTTGACGTGACCTCATCTATATTTGTCTATGTGTAATGTATGTTGTGCGTTATGCAATGGTGCTTTATGTAATGCATGCTGCATCTTTCACAGTTTACTTTATATCAGAGGCAGAAAGCTGGGTTCTCGTCCTTATACATTCACCAAGTGTTGTTCTGTTAGATGTGATGAGACAAGACTGTTGATATGATGGATCTAATGCATCGCATCACCCCATGGTATGTGGGGAGAGGGGACTAATATGTTGGTGCCCCTCAAACAAAAATTCAAATGGCTTGAAGAAATAAATTGGCAAGTGTAATCAAAGCACTGGTAATGCTTTTAACTCAACCACATAACAGTCTGGAATACTAGAGTCGAGTAGTCATTAAACCAGGCAAATGCATGTGTGAACCTTAGAAACCGTTTGAGTTGGAAACCTTGGAAATTAGTTTTAATGTATTACTTTAATTGCTTTCTATTTGTTTAATTTCTCATATTTGTTTGTCAATTTAATTTCAATGTATTCACCTCCAACTGTATAGTACTACGGTACAACTCCTGTTTTTCAAATGTGCTATATGAGTAAAGTTGACTTTAGTGCCTAATGTACTTTTATATAAATGAGAGCATGGATTAATAAGACTTGTTGTAATTCTCTTGTGGTCTCACCTGGAGTGTGTGTGCGTGTGTGTGTGTGTCTGTTTACTCTCTCATCCTCCAGGATACTGGTACTGCATCAGTGAAGAAGTCTACAGTACATCATTGAGATTTTTTATTATTATTATTATTATTCTTCGAGGATGTATTTTTTTCTTCCTTTTGTCATCATTGTGATTAATGATGTACTGTGTATACAGTGTTTTATACAGTATCATGTTAATCTTAGTATAAATATTGTGGGAAATTATGGTTAATTATGATTTATTTATTTTTACCTTAAAAGGGTAGAGTAAGACATTACACACTAATTCTAGTGACAAGCCAAATCAACGTGATTATCCCCAAGAGATGCAATTTCTTTTTCCTATGTCACTTTCCTCCAGTTTGTGAGCTTTTCAGGTGTTTATAGTATTTATTCAGTTTTTCTAGGCTTCACCTCTCATATGTACAGACACTCACCACTGGTTTAGATGGTATGTGTGAAACACATCACAAGCATCCCGATACATTAGAAGGGACAGATGAGGACTGCATATTGCTGAAGCACTAATGTGCTGTGACCATTTTAGCCAAGAAAGAAAGTTCACAAAACAATGACTTTGAAATTAGGTGTTTGACTGAAAACAAGAGGAATATGTCTCATTTTGACATACCACCCCAAGCAGTCCATACATTGTATACGGTCATTGATTCAAAAATGATGGTCTCTCAATGGTCGTAGCACAACGCTTTTAGCAAACAGTCCAGTCCAGTCCAAGATCATGATGAGCACAGGCAGGGGCTTAAGAGTACCGTGAGGGGGTTAAACTGCAGATTTGGTGCTATGCCCTTACACACAGGGCACTTGAGGAAAAAACTGCACCGCAACCTAGAGTTTGCACCACTGTCGCAGTGAAGATGAGATGTTTATTTATTTTTATTTAATTATATTTCATAGACAGGCTGCTCCTTTATGTATAATGTTTTTTCTTTTTTTTGGGGGGGGGGTGCTTAAACATTCATCAAAAATAGACTTTATGCTTCTTGACTCGTAACACATTCGTCTTGAGCTCAGTTGGACACAGTAAGCATCCGCTCACAACTGTGTATTGTATGCCACTGTACCATGACTAAAATAAACAATTTGCTATTCTAAAACTGATTGTTCAAATCCTTGATTGTGATTGGCTAAAAGCCGTTGTAAAATCCAGCATAACCTTACAATTTGTCCTCATAACATTCTATGATAACTTTCCATATTACTGCGCAGCGAATGCCAAGGCAAGGCTGTGTATTCAAACAGCGCATTTCATACCTAGTGAGTGTTCCATCTGTCTGTTGCGTTTCTTCAAGGGTTGCTTGGCAATGATTTATTTAGGAACTATATTTTGTAGTGGCGGAAGAATGTCGGTTTATCATTAAACTATTGTTTCTGAAATTGAATTGTCTTTATTTATGAAACCATATCAAATATTTGTAGTAACAGTTTTAGTTATCGCCCCAAGCTCTCCACTCCATAAGCTCTCCACTCCATAAGTGCCCCAAGAGGCAGTGGTTTGCACTTCGCGTCGTGCCTAACAACTCCCCTTACCTGTTCTAAAATCAGTGCAAACCACTAGAGTTTCGATTCAGAGGTCAGCGATTCGATTTTAAATCGATTATCGATTTTAAATCGTTTTTGTAATTAAAAAAAACGTTTTATGTTGAAATGCAAGCTGCATCGACTATTGCAATGCTCATAGAAAGTCAAAATTGTGACCATTAAAAGCTTTTTCTCTAATAAAGCAAATAGAGAAGGTAATTCATCTGTTGATTTTCTTTAGGCTAATTATCAAACACAAAGTAGGAAGTGATTTTAGACTCTTGAGTTGCAAACTCAAATGATTCAATAGTCGAAATGCATCGATAATCGTTTTATCCGTTTCGAATTGATAATCGATAATCAATCGATAATTGCATTTCAACATAAAATGGATGTGTAAAAAAACAATTATCAATTCTAAACCGATAAAACGATTATCAATCCATTTCGACTTTTAAAACATTCGAGTTTGCTACTCCTACTTTGTGTTTGATAATTAAAGAAAATCAACAGAATTACTTTCCCTATTTTTTATTAGCGAAAAAGCTAAAGTAAAACAGGTGCATAGGCATACTGGTATCTTCCCAGAGTGTCTCTGTTGTCTATGAAACTTCTGAACATAGAGGGGCTTGCATTACATCCTGTGAGACAAAAACACAACGATATACCACAAATGAATACATCTCATGACATTCATCAGTTTCATTTTAAAGTCAATTATTCACCAGGTCACAAAACACCAGAGAAAAATTATATTTTGCACTCACCGATATCCATCAGACTTGATATGATGTAAATCTGTTCTGAGGCACTCATGTCATCCTGGGCCTTGCGGAGCCACCCTGAGGGCCTGGAGTCCAGCCACTCTGTAACATTCACATGATGTAGTCAATACATCAGCTATAGCCAGATAGAATCAGTACACTGTGTGTCTTAATAATAATAATAATAATAATAATAATAATACATTTTATTTAAAGCGCCTTTCATGACACCCAAGGTCACTTCACAAACAGGTTGTGAGAATTACAAAACATCTCATAGAAATAAATAAAAATAAGAAAAATAAAAGTCAGTCTTTGATGAGTAAAGGTAACATATACCCTCAAAGATTCTGGCTAAACAATTTAGATTACCCAATTATTTTCAAAACATGATCTTATGAAGCCGAAGATCTCGTTATTCACTCACTGAAGTCAAATGTGTTACAGTGCACCTGGGCGTCATCCATGGACACCTCCTCTTCCTCCCTGTTGTTAGTGCCATTTTCATATTGTTGTTCAAATTTAGACATTATATTATTGAGATGTATATTTAGTGATTGTTAATTATAGTGATAGCGTATTTGTATTTATAGTTTGCTTTTCAGTTTAAAATAAGTTTAGTGCTCATGCATTGCATTGTTTGGAATAATCAGAGGTTGCATTGTTTGGATAACCAGAGGTGAGCTGTGACGTAGCGAGCTCACGCGTTTGTTTTTGATGTATCAACTGTCACTTTGTGGCACTGTCAGAATTTTCAAGTAAAAGACGGAGCGAACACAGTTTTCTACCGTTGTTGAAATACAGTACACGCGTAGACTCGTTTTCTTTCCGTCTAAGAGTGGTTAATTAAGAAATATGATAAGAACTACATACTGACCAAAAGAAGGGAACCTTTAGCCACTACACTCCCCTTTAAGTGATTTTATCTCAGGAATTTGGTGGCCATTCGTATAATCATGTGGATGCCTTAAGCATGAGTCACACCAATCTGTGAAATCCAAGATAGTTTAGGAATAAGACACAATATAGCACTTGGTACGTTTTACTATAGACAGTGCACAGTATTGGTTGTTATGACAAAACTTTTGGGCATCTTTTCCTACTCATTTTACATATTCTATAAATAACTTTATATTTACACATCACCAGTATATCTGAAGCTATACTCTGTCTCTGCATTTGGAACTCACACTACTCCAGGGGATATGCGATGTCCACCTGCTCCGCCCAGCTCATCTCCTTCCTCTTTCTCTCCAGTTCATCATCACTGGCCCAGGTCTCCATGTTTCTTGTCAGCTTCTTTTCCTCTCCCTTCTCCTTAGCTGATTTCTTTTCAGGAATTTGGTGGCCATCCGTTTAATCATGTGGAAGCCTTAAGCAGGAGTCACACCAATCTGTAAACCATAAGATTAATTAAGTATTTATCTATCTATCTATAAGATAACTCACAGGAATAAGTCACAATATAGCAATTGGTTCCCAACAACGCTTAACGGTAGATTATGTACAGTACCAGCTTTTATGATAAAGGAAAACTTTAATGGCACATTACTGAAACAAGTGGGTGACTCCACATTTACAGATTTTTATAAAAAAACCCTCACTGGTAAATGTGAAATTAAGCTATAGCTTAGCTCTCTGTCTTTATACTAAAACATCCCGTCCACCACATCCAGTCCTTCCTCAATCTGCGTTCTGAACTCACACTACTCCAGGGGGTATGTAAGGTCCACCTGCTCCGCCAAGCTCATCTCCTTCCTCCTTCTCTCCAGTTCATCACCGCTGCCGTAGAGGCCAGAGAAAGAACTGCTTGCAGCCTCCAGAGATGCTTCAGAGATCTTCTTGCTTTTTGCTTTCATTCTCTCCTCTGTTTTGTTAAGGTTAAGAGTGATGTTTGGCCTCCATCTTTGCCGGACCCTCTTGATCTCGTTGCTCTCCTCGATGATTTAGTTTCCATCTTTGGCTTCTGAGGCTTGGACGGGCCATTGGTGGTTCTCAGTAATTTCATTTCTTTGAAGGACTGTTAACAACTCCTTGAAATGTACCTTAAGCACTTAAGAGTCAAAAACCATACCTATCAGTGGGGATTGGGTTAGAGTCAAAAACCATACCTATCAGTGGGGACCGGGTTATTTTCAGTAATAATAATAATAATTCATTTTATTTTTAACGCACTTTTCATTCAAAGGAATCTCAGAGTGCCTACATATTAGAAAATAACTATAATAATACAATAAAATGAAAAACAAATTTAAATATGCATAAGCATAACAGAAAAGATTCAACACAAGGCCAGAAATGCCTTCCTGAATAAAAAAGTCTTAAGTCCAGCTTTAGAGTAAAGCAGTACAGTCATCCTTCTTTTTACGCCATACCCACCTTGAGTGTTTGTCGCCAAAAAGCTTAATTTTCTTTTCCCAGTCCCAGTAGTGTTTGAAAAACTCAAACGCTTACGTTTGTGGTGACATGATAGGAAAGGCTTTTTTTCTGGCATGCTCTCCAAAGAATTTGTTGGCATAGAGGTGGCATCTGGTGGTAATTTTGGAGACTTGGTGCCCCTATAACTCATTAACAGTGGTCCAACAGTGTTTTTATTTTGCCTCTCTTACCATCTTCCTCAATGCTTCGGTTACATTACATTTATAATAATTTCTAGGGATGCCAATTCATGTGTCACATGTGATTCTGTTCAAAAGATCCTTATTTCTTGATTAGGGAATTCTTTCTAAGAATACATTTACTTCAATTAAAGGTAGGGTTTTCTATATGAGATTAGGCCCAAAAGGGGAACTTCTTATAACCCCCTTTTTTTACTAGTCGTTATAATATACAATAATTGTGGAAGGGATTGTATTTATGTAAAGCACATTGGCATCCATGATGAGAGCTGGTCCAATTCTCTGGGCCTTTCCAAACCGGATCTTTCCCAGTCTCACTTGTCAGGGATCGAACTCTGTTTTGTAGTCACACTCACAGCTGTGGAGGGCACTCTTGATGATGGGTTAGGGTGTGATACACTCTCATGGCTGTGGAGGGCGCTCTTGATGAAGGGTTAGGGTGTGATACATACTCACGGCTTCAGAGGGCACTCTTGATGAAGGGTTAGGGTGTAATTTACATCAACTTTCCCATACACTGTTAAATGCGGACCCACACGTGTTGTATTATATAGGTCTACTTCTTTCCAATATTCAGTGTTTCACTATATTTGCTGCTCATATCAGTGCCACTGATAAATTACTCATCAATTACCCATTATTAAGACATTTTAAGAAGAGCAAAGGCAAGAAACACCTCTGACAGATAGAGTTAAGGTGCTTCATGGAATCAAAACCACTGACTTGCGATTTCTGCATCGATGCAGAGTAGTTCAGGCACGGGATGGAGGGCCTTATCCACTTCAACTGTTGGGTTATTGGTTTGGGATGGCACTCAATGTGGTGGACCCCCCACATGAACGCTAGTTTGAAAAAGACCCTGTGTTTGCCTAGAATATTTCAAACTTTAATAAATATACGTCACCACTAGGGGGCACTATTGAGTCAAAATAAGGGCTTTGAGAGGGCACTCATGTGTCAGGTATGCTGTAGAAAAGCATACAGATCATCATAGTTTTTGTCTTCCTGTTTGCATAAACCTACATTCTTAAAAACAGCTAAGGATCTCACCAGAGATATACGTTGTTTTTTTTTTAATCATTAGTCCGTAGTCGTATTGTGACAGTCATGGTACACTAGAAGTACAAATGAGGAGGACTAATGCTAAAATCTGTGTTTCTTATGTCTCTCAGACTACATAAACTGAGATACACCCTCACCAGGCAGCTGGGTGCTTTCATACAACACATGCACTGCATTTGACATCCATACTATACAAGGCAGATATGGCAAAAAATAAATTGTTATACGTGTGTAGGATGATTTTCTTGAGAACTTGTGAAATAGCCTTGGGCAGCTCCATGCAAGGGGCTCCTTACAAAAAATGGACACATGAGATGCAGCAACGGCAGGGTTTCGAAGTTTATATATAAGTATAAGTATATTTGTACCATTTAGGTGTACTTAACTAAAATAGAATCACATTAAAAGGTCATCTCTTCATGCCCTTCCAACATTTTGTAGAAGGTTATATAAGTGCTCTTAGTATTAAACAAACATGTGAAGAGTTGGGCTTTGAGAAGAGCAGCTCGGCAAGAGCACGTGCCTTTTGCGGCTTTGTCCCAGATAGTGCTGAGTTAATGTCCCCTTTGTCACTGACCTTTGATTTATGTGATAAGAGGGAGTACACCTGATCATATCTTTAGTTTCATCAGGAATTTTATCATGATGTAAGATGCTCTCCTTCCATCGCAGCCATAATATACTGCAACTTTGTCAGCAATTCATATTTAAATCTAACGAGGAAATGGTTATTCAGTTTCCTTTAAAGTCTTTAATTTGCTGTGAGAAAAGGAGCATTATACCTTCTGACACAACAGACATGCAGGGCTGGATTGAGAACACCAAGGGCCCTGGGGCTACACCTATTCAAAGAAACCCTCCAAATTATTACGCAATATTTTCAGACCTTCTTGGAAATTTGCAACCACAATGAATTGCTACATCCTGACTATGGCCCCGCCGTCAACGTCTAAAGACGAATAAGGGAGAGAACACTGGTGAGCCGCCTTCTTGCCAGTTGGCTGTAAGAAGTCCCCAACCAATTGTACAAGGAATTTAATCTCCATTTAATCTTCTCCTGTGTATAACATAAAACAGGCACCAACCAAACTTCATTCCCAAACATTACATCAGTTTCATTTCATACATTCCTTTTAAAGGTGAATTCCTTTTGAAGGCTGCAGTAGAAGTCAGAATGGATTTGTAGATTGAAGATCTGTACTTAAAGATGTAGTCTGTATAATTGTGTGGCATCTAGTGGCAAGGTTGCTGAATTGCAACCAACTAATTCCAATTCCCTTTTCAACCACTCCCTATGTAGATATGAAGGGCTCATTCTAAGCTGACGAAAACACTAGGGATTCGTAGCTACAGCTAAATTATACAGTAATAAAATAATAATTATGAATACTACATTCCATATCCACTAATAGATCCTCCTAAACCCAAAACACTAAACTGTGTTTACATACAACCATCTGTTCAGGCGAGCATTTTAAATCTCTGACCATGTTAGGTTAAATGCGGAGGCAGAGAATGCCTACAGAATCCTCTTCTGCAGGAACCGGACCTACTACTACTCCTTATTCTTCCCCGATTGGACCCCATCTCTGGGCAAAGTCAGGCCCAACTTCCCACTGGAGTCATCTGGATCTCCTCCAGAGCCACGTGTTTTGGGTTGTCATGACATCTGTGGTTTTCATGGCGCTTTTGAGAGCTCTGTGGGTGGTATCCTATATACCTCTGGGGCAATGACTCACACAGCTGCTACAGGTATCCACAGGTAAGTGTTTCATTGAACAACAGCCCACTGCTACACAACCACACGGGCCGCCTCACAGTATTCCCCAGAATATTTCCAAGGGCACCATGGCACCTAAAGCTCAGAATGTAAAAAAACGACTTGTTGAGCAATTATTTATCTTTAAGGGTAACGTCAGTGCCGTGCTCTGACATTGTTATTTTCTGACTGTGTTCTGAATGAAAGCAATCATTGTTGACATAATCTATAGGAAAGAATGTATTTTTTTGTGGAGAGGAGTCATGTGTAGTTGGCAATCAGCATGGCCAAAACCACAGTGCTGTAGGAGAATGTGAAGAGGACTGCTTTGCTGACTTTCTGCGTCTGCAGAGGCTCGTGTTGTTCTAATTTTCTCTCAGGAAATTGAAATCATATGTCAGCGCGGGATTTGGGGAAGCAGCATTTGAAGTCCCAGTCACAGAGTACATAAATAGAGGGAGTCTTCTAAGACACGTTTATCACTTCAGGATTTCTCTAAGGGTCTTTGAGCACAGAGTAATGCACTGAAATGTGAAATATCAATAAATGTATGGGTGGTCTTACATCCAGTTTAAATGTACAAAATACTTTGCAACAATCCATTCAGAAATACTCAAAGATTTTCCCTGGGGTGCTTTCCTTTTAGAAATTTTCTAAACATCTTTTCTTAATCTTATTGTGTTCTCAAATGTAAGACAAAACACACTACTCCCTAAGAATTCCTTAAAAGAAAGATGACAAATCAACGTATTACGGCCCTTTAAAGGATACCATTTAAACATAATGGCTACATGAAGTTCACATTATATCCACGTACAAAACATTTTTAAAACAGTGTTTTTCTTTTCAAACTGGCTTTGTCATTGGATTTAAACAGTGCATTTAGTCACAAGTAATGTGTTTTTAAAATGTGTTGACCTGGGAGTTAGACAATCCCCTCTTGGAACTGTACTTGCACAAAGTACACATATTTGAGATGCACACACACACACACACACACACATTCACTCACACACGAAAAGAAAAAACTAATTTAATCAGATGAGACAGCCTGCACCCAAACCTTCTTCTTCCATTATACTAAGCGTCAGAACATGGCCATGGCCCACACCCTTTCAAACATTCCTTACAGCTATGCTTAATCTGGACGCAGGTCAAACTGACACAGACAACGCAATACAACACACATGAAATGAAAAACCCACAACTTGCTGGGGACTTCAGATGTCAAGCATCACTTCTAAGTTACCATCATACCGAGTAAATCATATTTCCTCTATAAAATCATACTTACTCTCTTAATGGTGACAAATTAGCCCCCTTCAAAACCGTATCCAGATAGCATCCAAGACCAAGGCCACTGCACATTAGAATACACTGCTATCGTGTATGCACCCGCATGTACTGCATTTCATCTTAATTTATAAACTATTTTATTGTTTTGGCACTATATAAATAAAACTGAGGTTGAATAGGCATGTTTAAAAGAGTGGCCCTAACTGCAGCATGCTTTTAGAGCACAGGGACCCTTGCAGTGTGTATAGTCTTAAATCCTATCATCACCCTTAACTTACACCACTGTGAGATATAGGTTAGCTGAAAAGTACTTGTTTTGATTTTGTGTGAAGTCATACTGGCTTTGGAGTTGTTTGGGGGCAAAGTGCTGTGCATTTCACTTTCTAAGGTCAGGCATGGTGAGCACTAACGTTTGAAGCAGGCATATTTGGCAGGGACCCATTCACATGAGTTCAAGCAGGGTCTACTCTACACGAACTCTAGCCTTGACTCTTGGCCCCAGATACAGTGAGAAGCTGATAAAGTGTGTAAGTGTTTAGTGCTGGATGTTATAACAGAATTGCGTAAACATTGTGTTTTTAAGCCATTTTCCCGTGACTGTTCTGCTCGTAGCCACACCCAGAAAATGCTTGTGGTTCTGGTTATTTAATAACCAAATGCTCACCAGTTTGAGGTTGGTATCATAGCTGGATACAATTTCACCGTTGGCTTTCACCTTGACAAATGGAGGTTATTATAAAGGCATCTAAATGGGTTGTTGGTGGTGAGGCTGATACCTTGAGCTATGAGACAGTTGGAAAGCAAGGGGTAAGGCTACATGACAGTTGGAAAGCAAAGGGTAAGGCTACATTGCCGGAGAGGAGGCAGATTGTAATTAGCTTTGATCTCAAGCAAGAAGAGGAAACTGGACGAGCAGCAGGAGCTTCTAAGGCAAAACAAGGCCAAGGTATAAACTGTCATATTGTTAAGAAGAGGAAGATCAGCTGGAGAGAATTGTGGACGATGGATGCGAACTGCATTAAAGCAACTCATGATGTTCTCTCAACTCTGCAACTCTGCCCATTTTATTCCCTGCAGTTTCGTTATCCCAGGGTGTGTTTAGATGCTTGGGCGTTGCATCGTTTAAGCACTGGGATAAACATGTGAAATCTTTTCAAGGTGTATGTTGAGGTGTATCTGTTGTTGTCCCTGGCACTGACATGTGTCCTAACCAATGGTGAGTATGGAGGGGGGTGGGTCTGGGACGCCAGACACCACTGTTGAAACTTCTGGAGGTGTCGTGGGCCTAATTCAATGAAACACTGATGATGGAAGGTGCCCGCTTGACAACCCCAGTGAAATGCTCTCAAAGGCATCTTTGTTGTTGTTGTTTTTAAGTTTCGTTAAGTATCTGTATGTTGTTGTACACCCTGTTGTAATAATATTTAGGTGTGGGGGTAATTGCATGTGTCAGTGAGAGGTTTGGCTGCTGTGGGAAGTCCCCAACCAATAGCACAAGCTAATGCATCATCTTTTCCCGTGTATTACTATAATAGAATCCAAAGCCATTTGTGCAATTAATGTAAAAGTGAAAAACTATAATAACAGCAACAAAAATAACAATAAAAATGGAGGCATTGGTATTTATAACACTACTATTACTACTACTACTTATAATAAAATTAATAATAATAACAATGACCAATTTATAATAATAACAATAACCAATTTTCGTGGTGATGGCTTATGGTCTCTCTTGTTCACCTATCCCTGAAGACATGAATCGGTTGGTAACAGGTCTCATGCATCGCTACTTATGTTAATGCTAAAGCTATAGTCTTTTTGTAATCATCTAACTTTCTATTTCATTGGAGTCACTGTGTTCTTTTGTTCCTTATTTCTAGTGAAATGTAACTTTACTGTGTGGGAACCACGCATGGGAGGGAGTCTCTGTGTGATTTTTATCTTGACTCTCCTCCACTGTCCCTGGTAGATAAATGAATAACCAAATAAATGAATAACTGGGTATAAACATGTGTTCATCCCACTGCGCACAACAGCAGAGTAAAAGGTCCTAAGACAGCAGAAAGTGGTTACCTTAGTCACTGCATGGCACTCTGAGCAGAAAAGCTCTGATACTAAACCAGGACCTCATTGTCCAACAGGGGATCTTATAAAACTAAGGACCAGAAAGCACAGTTTTTTCTGACAAGTGTTTACACAGTGATTTCACAGGAACTCTGACCAGACAAGCTGATGTATTAATACACTCCCACACACACCTCCATACAGTCACTCATTCATGTTAAGCACACTCACAAAGACAGATACAGTGCCTTTCATAAGTATTCACCCCCTTGGATGTTTTAACCTTTTATTGCTTTTATAAATCAATCATGGTCAATTTAAGTTGGCTTTGTTGACCAAAAAAAAAAAAAAAAAAGTGAAAAGTGAAAACAGATTTCTACACAGTTATGTCAATTAAATAAAAATATGTAATGAAAAATAAGTGATTTGCATAAGAGGAAGAGAGCCACTGTTGAAAAAAAGCTCCACTTTGGTCTCATCAGACCACAGAACCTTCTTCCACTTGACCATGGAGTCTCCCACATGCCTTTTGGCGAACTCTAGTCGATATTTGAAGAGTTTTTTTCAACAGTGGTTCTCTTCCATTAAACTTTGATTGGTGAAGAACCCGAGCAACAGTTCTTATATGCATAGTCTCTCCCATTTCAGCTGGTGAAGCTTGTAACTCCTTCAGGGTAGTCATAGGTGTCTTGGTGGCCTCTCTCTCTAGTCTCCTTGCACGGTCACTCAATTTGTGGGGACGGCCTGCTCCAGCCAAATTTACACATGTGCCATATTCCTTCCATTTCTTGATGATGGATTTAAAAGAATTCCAGGGGATGTTTAGTGCCTTGGGCATTTTTTTGTATACTTCCCCTGACTTATACTTTTCAATAACCTTTTTCTCTGAGTTGCTCGGAGTGATCTTTGGTCTTCATGGTGTTACAGTAGACAGGAATACTGATTACTGAATATTGACCAGTGAATGGACCTTGGTGTCAATCACTTGAGACACATTCACTGAGACTTCTAGCACCAATTGGCTGGACCTCTGTTGAATTAGGTCAGTCACTTTAAAGGGGGTGAATACTTATGCGATCACTTATTTTCCATTACATATTTTTATTTAATTGACATAACTGTGTAGAAATCTATTTTCTATTTTCTCACACTCACACTCACACTCACACTCACACTCACACTCACACTCACACTCACACTCACACTCACACTCACACTCACACTCACACTCACACTCATATTCACACTCACACAACCTCGTTGGCCCTTTATTGTTTGGGCATTTAGGGCAGCTTTCATCCACAGTCATATACTCACACTCAGAGAGACACACACACACGTATAACCGCTTGCTGATCAGTCTTTTAGACACACTCGCACACATTCAGCATGTCAAACCTTATTTACATTTTCACACATGCGGTCTGACACTCCAACTCAGAGGTAGCAATTCTCTCCACTGTAATGTGTATACCTCAAGCCCCTCAACAACATCTAAACAAGTTCCCCTTGTTTGTTTATTCTGTTTGTTTGTTGGTTAAATGTGGCTGGTTTTTCACAGTCGGGGAACGAACACGGATGCCCTCATTTACTGGAGGCGGAGAGCGAGGGAGAAATGCATACCTCAAGTAACCACAGCAGGTTTAATAGACTTTTAAATCCACATTTCAAGACATTATCCTAGACTATTTGGATGGATGTGGTCTGAGGTGTTCTGATGTGTTTCAGGCGTAGACAAAGCAGGCTACTCTCTGCAAACAGGCGGAACCCTTTAAAGACATCAAACTTATATAATAGGGTCCTCTGATGCATAACATTAACCGACAGTAACGTAACTATAACAGAATATAGTAGCAGTTGTAGGCTGTTTTTTTGTTATCTAAATGATCATCTGACAGTTACAAATGTAAAATCAGATATAGTAGGCATGCCATGTTATATTTCTGTCTATTTTCATCTTTTTCCCCTATCTGAGATGCCTAGGCATTTGTAAGAAATGGAATGGTAAAAAAAATAAACAGTTCCTATTTCACGAATGTTCCATAAATGTAAATGTCAATTAAGCCGACTCTCTTTTTATGTTAGTTATGTTGTTCGTTATTGCTGATAAACCATTTAAATAAAGTAGGGCCACCTTAAGTTGTACAAACTCAATGATTCATGTGACTATGTCTCAGAAGACTGTACCAACTGGACTTGTCACCAGCTTTCCTCTTAACTACAGAGCAGGTACACACATGGGCATTAATCAATGTTAAGTTGAGTAACACATACACACACTTTGTAAGTTAAGTTAGGATAAGTAACTTGAAATACTGTGTTCTTTTGTTAATTATACTACCACCTTTACTCATACTTACACAGTAATGGCTCCCCTTTGCATTTTTTGGAAGTGGCTGATTTTCTGTAATACAGTATATGAGTGTTCTGTGTTTTTGTTGTATTTTTTACATGTCATCAAGGCTATACAAGTGCGGGAAATTGTGACAAGATCTTTCTTAGGAAACTGTTAGCACACAGAAAAAACACACACACACACACACACACACACACACACACACACACACACACAAACACACACACACGCACACACACTCACAAACACACACACATGCTTATCTAATCTAATATCACTATTCTGCTTAGTCAAAAACCGCCTTTTCATTTTTCAGCTTAAGTTTGTTTTTGTGTTCTTCTGTCTTCATGACGAACATGACAAATGCATAAACGTAGTTTTCTTTACTTTTCTTTCTTGACAAAGCTGCTGTCGCTCCTTCTGTTCTGCCAACTTGGACGTGGTCCTAGACAACTGGTTAACCACATTACTAAAGTAAGCACATTCTTTCAAATCACCCCCCCCCCCCCCTTCCCTGACACACACACACACACACACACACACACACACACACACACACACACACACACACACTCCTTTCCTCCAGCACCCCCCTGCCTTGTCCACTCCTACAATCAGGTTGCAAAATTATGGGTAAGCTCCAGAAATCAGGCACCCCCACCCCTCCCTCACAGACCAGAGGCTGACTGTGTATGTGTGTGTGTGTGTGTGTGTGTGTGTGTGTGTGTGAGTGTAAGCTCCCCCTCAGCTGTATCCCTGAGGCTCTGCGTACACCCCTGCCTTAGAGTTCTGATCGAACGGTACATACTGCTCAGCTCTGGTTCTGATCGCTTCACCTCTGTCCTCCTGCAGCTCTGGTGAGAAAGCTGTTTTCTTGTTTTCCTTGTTTGTTTATTCTGTTTGTGTGCTCTGTTTGTTGTTTAGTTAGTTGGTTGGTTGGGTGGCTTGTTTTCCCCCGTCCGGCACAGTGTGGGAATGTACACGGATTCCCTCGTTTCAAAAAAGCGCAGAAAGGGAGAAAGACAAAGAAGGGAAAAAGAGAGAGACGTGAGAGAGAAAAAGAGAGGGGAAAGACAGAGCAAGAGCGAGAAAGAAATCTGGGAGTCTTGCTGCTTGCAGCTGTGAACCCACTCTCCCCGACTTGATTGATTCCACACATGTGTCCGTCCAGCCAGGGGGGAACTTGAGGGGAGCCGTCGGTGCAGTCGGGCGGCTTTTGAGAGTAGGAGTCCCGGCTAGGGATGGGTATCGTTTGGGTTTTTTCCGATACCGGTACATAACCGATACTTTTAAAACGATACCGGTGCCTAAACGGTGCCAGAACCGATACTTTTTTTTTTTTAATTAAAGACATTAGGCTTATTTATTGCCAAGGCAAATAGTTTTCTTCAAATTTAACAATATATTAACTGTTTAAGGTATACTATAAATAAAAATAAATACAAAACACTTGGCTTCAAACCTTTTAACTTCAAACTATGAACAATATATTAACTTATAACAACTGTACAGTATACTTAAATAAATATAAATAAATACATAACAAACTCTGTACACACACTTCACACTTAAGTAATACTTTTGCAGAAATATGAGCATGTTTGCCTTCAGAGTAAAACAAATATTAATTAGTTTGCATTTATTTAAACCCACTGGTTTCGTGAATGTGTACTGCCCCTTTAAAAGTTTAGTTAGTGCTCTCTTAAGAACTCACATTGAGAAGGAATATCTTTGGATGAGACGGTAGCTCTCCGTTTAATAAAGCGTATCCAACTTCTGCTTAGAACAACCACACTTATCTTGAAACCGAAACCACACGCAAGTCAACCCATTACCATGGCAACTCCTCAACACAAATCCCGTTTCCACTAGTCCCATACGGAATGCAGCGTGAGCGACACAGGCGAGAGTCTATATTGGGAGATGGAGCAGTTTTATATGTGCCCCACGAAATCTGTTATCAACACAAAAAAGTATACAGATCGTACTCGGAAAGATCTACGCCACTAACGTTACTTCTCGTTAGCTATCGCTAGTTTTGTTAAATTATAAAAATTTTAATTAAAAAAAAAAAAAAAAAAAAAAAAAATTATCTGCTCAGGCACCGAAAGGAAGCACCGAAATCTGCGTTGCATTTCGGTCCGGGTAGGTATCGGTTGTATGGAACCGGTGCCGTATTGGTACCGGTTCTCGGTACCCAACCCTAGTCCCGGCAGCACAGTCCTTTGCTTAACGGGCTGTGAAAGGACAGTTAAAGGTCTGGAAAAAGGGCATAAACAGCCATGTGCCCTCCCCTGCCATGTCCGTTAGATTCTGGGCCAGGTGATGAGGGAGAAGGATAATTCACTTTGACAGGTTTCTGAGAGTTTGCCTAAGTGGAAGTGTCTTGCAGATTATCTTTCCAGCTGCTTCAGTTTTGCCTTTGTATCTATTGCACAGATCTCTCACAGTTTAGAGATCTTTCTGGGCTCCACTGGTGACGACGGGAGGCTACTGGGCAGACGTAATTAGAAACAGGGTCAGAGAACAAACATGGTCATTAGTAAATTTAGGAGCTGGGTAAAACCTCAGGACAAAACACAAACATGTTTACTCTGGCAGGTCCGGATGGGCTTGGACATGCTGGCCATTAAGGTATGTGTTGAATTATGTCTTTTGCTGGTGGTCGACACCGCCCCCTGTGCGGTCTCCAGACACACACACACACACACATGTGGCCAGCTTACACATAGTGTCCTTTCCGCAGTGGGGCGTAAAACATGACACTGAATTCAGGCCACTTTACAGAGAACACCAGAGTGTGAAAGAGAGTTTGAGCACTTTGTTAATGTACAGATATTTGTACGTGAAAGTGTGTGTGTGTGTGTGTGTGTGTGTGTGTGTGTGTGTGTGTGTGTGTGTGTGTGTGTGTGTGTTGGTACGTGAAGATAAGTGTGTGTGTGTGTGTGTGTGTGTGTGTGTGTGTGTGTGTGTGTGTGTGTGTGTAAACAGAGGGTGAGTCTACGTCGAAGTCTGTTTGTGTGTTTGTGAAGGTAACTGTGTGTGTGTGTGTGTGTGTGTGTATGTGTGTGTGTGTGTCATTTACACAGATGCTCACCGGATGAGTTCTCCAGCTGAGCATCTGAACACAGACTTTGCTCCTCTGTGGTTTACTATTCAACTGTTGCATAGTTACGCTCACCATCCTGCTATGAGCTGCACACCTGTGTAACCTTTGAACTGCCAACCAGGTTGACCTCAGTAAAAACACGTTTCTGCTGCAAATATGGTCGTGTTCATGACGTAATGGCTCAGGCTTTAGCCGCTGTCATACGATAAGTGAGAGTGATGGCAAATAAATGCTTTCAGAATGAGCTGGATGCTGGAGGTGCTACTGGATGGTGCAAATATTTGCACCCCTTTTAGGAATGCAGAAGAGTTTTATTCATAGGATGTAACACACACACACACACACACACACACACACACACACACACACACACACACACACACACACAATCAACAAAACTCTGTTTGCAGTTTCTTTTGTGGGACACAATTTTGTGGTGTATGAAAATATACGTACACACACACACACACACAACCACAAAGAACAAAACCCTAGATCTTCTTGACAGATAAGGGACAAACATCTGTGGCAAAAACTATAAAACTGGGCTACGAGAGAGAGAGAACACGTTCAGGGAATAGAAGAGTCTCAGAATCTTTTCATAGCACTCCGCCAAACAGGGCACACACTCGGCCAGAGAAACACTTAATTCGGCAGGAGAGCTTTCCTGGCCCGTGTGGTTTACAGGGGCAATTCTGAGCGTCAAACATCCCTGCAGTCACTTAGATGTTAGGGTAGCAATGTTGACAGTGTCCTTCATGAAATCACATTGAAACTTTAGTCAGTTGATTCCACTCTAACCTATTCAGTCTACAGTTAGTGTGTGTCCAGCATGCCATTTCAAGTCTGGTGTGAGGTTTAAAGCCGGCACTTTCTGCTATGACTTATGTAGTACTTGATTAGGTCGCCAATAAATTATGATGATGTGGAGTTAATAAAACAAATGAATAGGTCTGGCACTGATAAGACAAGAACATCTATCAGCATTTATGGACAGGCTGAGTCACATCACCGATTAGCCTAATCAGTGCCTTTTATGAGTGTGACAATGACCCTAGATCACACTGCAAAAAACCTATAAGCCTCTGGGTTACTTAAATAGTACAAATGTTGCTGAATAAGACTGTACTTTGTCATACATGTTGTAACATTTACATAATTGTCAAATTGGTGTAAGACATAACAGGCATTAACACAATAGGGGTAATGTGAGATTCATATATTTGAAGGCTCTTAAAAAGCCTTATCTTTAGGGTAAGGGCTTGTTTTCAGATAAAGGCCCTGCCATTTTCAACGTCAACGTATGGAAAAAGCGCGTCACTTAAACATGAGCCCTAAAAGAACTTTCCCCTTTTCCTTTAGGTACCTAAAAAACCCGAACAGAGGATGATGCCTTTGGACAATACCAGGCCAGCTTCCTAGAAGTTCCCTGAGTGCACATTAAGACTGCAGACCGTATCTACACTGCATTGCACTGTAACAGCACCTTGCAATGTCTCAGGGGTTCTATATCAGTAAGACTGTCGCGGTAATCGCTGCTGTTGTGGGCGTTGCTGCCGCAGTAACCATTTTTGGCTTGTCAGTGGCCTATTCTAAACAGAGGCCCAATGCTGGAGGGGAAGGGGGAGGACAGGGAACACTGGTGGCTCCCACACCACCCCCAGAGCCGAAAGAGCCCTGGGAGAGGTACCGTCTACCGGACACTCTGTCTCCCGTCCACTACAACATCACCCTGTGGCCTCGTCTGGAGAAGGATGAACACGGCATGTACATCTTCACAGGCCACTCTACTGTGGACTTTAAGTGTGTGAAGGAGACAGACCTAATCCTCATTCACTCCAACAAGCTCAACCTCACCAAGTTCAAAGGACATCACGCAACACTGACTGGACTGGATGGTGCAGCTGCACCAGCTATTAAGACAACATGGCTTCAACAGAAGACACAGTATCTGGTTATTCAGCTCAACGGCAAATTAGTCCCAGGAAAGTCCTACCAACTCTTCACCAAATTTCAGGGAGAGCTGGCTGATGACCTAGAAGGCTTCTACCGAAGTGAATACAATGAGAATGGCATCAGAAGGTAAGGAAGGATCAATAATCTGTATGTGGTCTCAATTCACTGAATTCAGCAACCTATCAAAAACCCATTTACCACCTGTTCTTTTTTTTTTTTTAAGTCTGTGGTACTGTAAAACAGATATACCTATTCATATTCTGTTAAACGTCCACACATGGTGTCAACCATTGGTATGTTGGGCTTTCCACCAGGATTGTCGCCACTACTCAGATGCAGGCCACATACGCCCGGAAAGCGTTCCCGTGTTTCGACGAACCTGCCATGAAGGCCGTCTTTCACATAACCCTGATGCACCCACCTGGGACCATAGCTCTGGCCAACAGCCGGGATGCTGGTAAGAGCCATGGTGACAGACAAAACACAATGTTCCAGTTCCAGAACTCAAGAGGCATTGTTACACCTCCCCCACCTCTGCCGTCTGCACCCCCACTGGCCGTGTTATATATCTATCTACTTTCATCTGGTCTTGTTATATATATATCTACTGTCATCTAGCTTTGTTATATATCTATCTACTTTCATCTGGCTTTGTTATATATCTATCGGTCATCTGGCTTTGTTATATATCTATCTACTGTCATCTGGTCTTGTTATTTATCTATCTACTGTCATCTGGTCTTGTTATATATCTATCTACTGTCATCTGGTCTTGTTATATATCTACAGTATCTAATTTCATCTGGCTGTGTTATATATCTATCTACTGTCATATGGTCTTGTTATATATCTATCTACTGTCATCTAGCTTTGTTATGTCTATCTACTCTCAGCTGGCCTTGCAGTGGCAGTGCAGTGCTCATAAGGTGGTGACTGGGCATAATTAGCTGACTGTCCACACCTGCCAAGATGTGAATGAAAGAAAGACAGATTGTGCCCCTTATGATTTTCATTCTGATGCTGCTGATTTTGCACGGTATCCCCTTGATATCAGGTTATTTGCTCATTCATTGACGTAAACATGTCCATTTCTCATTACAGTTCTCTCGGTTGTCCGTCTCTATTTCATTTATTTAGTATTTAATTGTGAAAAAGCTAAAATTAATTAAAATTAAAAAACAAACAAGTCTTCACTCTGTTTATACAGTTTATGAGTCAGGGCGAAAGTTCTGATGCGGCAAATTGAAGATATTTACGCTACCAATCACCAACGCTGTCTCACTTTTTTCTATTTGCCTATTCAGAAATCAAAACCGTAACCCTGGAAGAAAAAGATGTGCTCATCACCACGTTTGAACCAACCAAACGCATGTCAACATACATCTTGGCCTTCATCGTTTCTGACTTCGGCAGTGTCAAGAAGGACGAAACAGGCTCTACAACAATGGTATTACATTATCCAGCCCTATGAACATATGTGGTCTTTGGCCCACTGTGTGATGAATAATGTTTTTAAACGGGTCTCCCACAATGACTTAATAAGGAGGGTGATTAGTTCTCTTAAACTTTTGACACTCACACACTCCAGTTACGTACTCCAACCTCACACTTCACACTTAAAAGACTCTGCACACTAACACACATTCCACAATCGTACATGCACACACACACACACACACACACACACAAACACAAACACTGAGGGTTGTTGGGCCAGAAAGCTCTGGATGTGGAGTAATAATCTTCCATTTATTATTACATTTTCATCTGAAAGGTTCGTATCTGGGCCAGGAAAAAAGCGCTGGAATTAGGACAAGGGGACTACGCCCTCAACGTAACACTTCGCATGCTGGAGTTCTTTGAGCAGTACTACAACACCAGTTATCCGCTCTCAAAATCAGGTATGGCAACAGCCTTGATGGCGAACATTATTTTGACTCGTTCATTTCCTCACTCACTCATTCATTCTAGACTCATCAAATCTAAACTATGTGCTCAGACAGCAGCTGTCCACTAACATTGATGTCCAGTAATCTTCAAAAGTTTTAGGCATTTGTCTCAACACCGTTCTTTTTTTTCTTTTGAAATACTGTGTCTGTGAAGTTTGTTTTTCAAACATTATTTTGCATCCACTTTGAAGAATGTTGAATGAGAAGTATAACTATTCATGCCTTTTTGAAAGATGCCTTTTCAAACGTGCCTCAATGTTTTGCAAAGTACTGTGTGATGGTCATGCACCATATCCCCTTTGCTCTTTAGACCAGGTGGCCCTCCCCGACTTCAACGCTGGGGCCATGGAGAACTGGGGACTCATCACTTACCGAGAGACAAGCCTCCTGTACGACCCCCACACGTCCTCCGAGGGCAATAAGGAGAGAGTTTTAACCGTCATCGCTCACGAACTGGCCCACATGGTAATGCCAAAAATAACAATGAATTTTATGTACGAGGCAATTCACTTCAATCTCAGACTGCTAGTGTTACACAGAAACCAAAAGGCATGGGGAGATGTGTTTGTGCGTGTGTCATGAGGTAATTGTTAAACGAAAGAGATAGGATAACTGTGTGCGTGTGTGTGTGTGTGTGTATGTCTGTATGTGTGTGCATGCGTGCTTGTGTGTGTGTGTGTGTGTGTGTGTGTGTGTGTGTGATTTCCTCCCTTAAGTGGTTTGGCAACCTGGTGACTCTGAGATGGTGGAACGACCTGTGGCTAAATGAAGGCTTCGCCTCATACGTCGAGTACCTCGGAGCCAACCACGCCGAACCCTCTTGGCATATCGTGAGATCATACTTCTCTAATTCTCTTCCACTCTCTCTCTCTCTCTCTCTCTCTCTCTCTCTCTCTCTCACACACACACACACACACTCACACACGAAAACATAGCGTGTACTCAGCCAGCTCAGTCCCAAAAACAATGGAAAAAGAACCGGTTTTGGGCTCCTGAGCTAGAATAAGCATTGTTCTGAGTCACATGCAGGAATGAGGTGTTAGATGAGTATGCTTGGTGACACATTATTTGGATAGTCGGCCTACAGAGACTTTACCCATGGTTTGTTGAAATTCGAACTTCAGTCTTTCTAATTGTTCACTGAACAGCACCTTAACCCAACCCAATCCTTAACCCAACCCTTACCTTAACCTTAACCAAACATTCAACCGATCTGAGCATCATAATCTGAGCATCTGTAGACAGCCTGTAGGGGACCATCCAAATATAGTATGTTTATAATCTGAGCCTCTGTAGACAACCTTTAGGGGGACCATCCAAATTTAGTGTGTTTATAATCTGAGCATCTGTAGATAGCCTATAGGGGACCATCCAAATAAAGTGTGTTTATAATCGGAGCATCTGTAGATAGTCTATAGGGGACCATCCAAATATAGTGTGTCTATAATCTGAGCATCTGTAGATAGCCTGTAGGGGACCATCCAAATATAGTGTGTCTATAATCTGAGCATCTGTAGATAGCCTATAGGGGACCATCCAAATAAACTGTGACCATTAGACAAACTAGATTCATCCCCGTTCCCTCTGACTTTGGCATGATGGGGAAGTATCTGAAGTATTTGTAAAATACTCATACAAGTCACGCAATAACTGGGCCAAAAAAGGACTGTTCCCTGATCTGTAAACTGTAAACTGTTACCCTGATATGTAAAAATCCAATGGTAAGCGGATAGCGCAAGTGCACAACCTTACAGACGTCACACAAAGATGAAATGGATGTTCACGTCACTGACGTCTCAGTTTTCGTTTATTGTTTTTGTTTACGTTCACCTGTCTCCACAGAAAGACATGATTGTGCAGGGGGATGTCCAGAGAGCATTCGCAGTGGACTCGTTTGTCTCCTCCCACCCGCTCACCCGTGGTGAAGAGGAGGTCAACAAGCCTGAGGAAATTAGCCAGATGTTTGACACCATCTCTTATAGCAAGGTATGAGCAGCCAGATGTTTGACACCATCTCTTATAGCAAGGTATGAGCAGCCAGATGTTTGACACCATCTCTTATAGCAAGGTATGATCAGCCAGATGTTTGACACCATCTCTTATAGCAAGGTATGAGCAGCCAGATGTTTGACACCATCTCTTATAACAAGGTATGAGCAGCCAGATGTTTGACACCATCTCTTATAGCAAGGTATGAGCAGCCAGATGTTTGACACCATCTCTTATAGCAAGGTATGAGCAGCCAGATGTTTGACACCATCTCTTATAGCAAGGTATGAGCAGCCAGATGTTTGACACCATCTCTTATAGCAAGGTATGAGCAGCCAGATGTTTGACACCATCTCTTATAGCAAGGTATGAGCAGTCAGATGTTTGACACCATCTCTTATAGCAAGGTATGGGCAGTCAGATGTTTGACACCATCTCTTATAGCAAGGTATGAGAAGCCAGATGTTTGACACCATCTCTTATAGCAAGGTATGAGCAGCCAGATGTTTGACACCATCTCTTATAGCAAGGTTTGAGCAGCCAGCTGTTTGATACCATCTCTTATAACAAGGTATGAGCAGCCAGATGTTTGACACCATATCTTATAGCAAGGTATGAGCAGCAAGCTGTTTGACACCATCTCTTATAGCAAGGTATCAGCAGCCAGCTGTTTGACACCATCTCTTATAGCAAGGTATCAGCAGCCAGATGTTTGACACCATCTCCTATAGCAAGGTATGAGCAGTCCTACATAGCATCCATGCAGCTAGCGCAGTGGAGGACAATCACCATGAACATCATGGCTTCATTGTATGTTATTAAAGCGGTGTGTGGTGTTGAGCCGTGGGTGGCATTAGAGCTGTACTAATCAGGTTTGTTTGGTGTGACAGGGTGCAGCTGTGCTGAGAATGCTGTCGGAGTTTCTCTCTGAGCCTGTGTTCGTTAGAGGACTCAGTGTAAGTCTGACCAATTAATCAATCAACTAATCAATTAGTCACAACACTTTAAATCAAGCTCTAATACGGAACACTATTTATAAAGTCTGCAGCATTTATCCTTATCTGTCACTGTTCCTGCACTTTATTAATGACAATTTGCTCACATCTAAGGTTTATGATGGAAATAATCTATGTTTATGATGAAAATGTATAAATCCTATGATATCAAAATGACATTATCTGAGACTGGATTCTTTAACGCTCTGTCTCTCTCTTTAACTCTCCCTTTCTTGATTTCTCTCTTCTTTCTATTTGTCCAGACCTATCTACATCAGTTTGCTTTTGGCAATACTGTATATTCTGACCTTTGGGATCATTTGGAGGATGTAAGTTGCCACACAGAGCAATACATGGAAAATGTCTAGATGTATAGACAATTAAAATCCCAAAACATAAGCATTTGTCAACATTTATGCTTATTTTCAGGATATAAGTAACTTTTACTTTTACTTGTAATGTATGTAATAAGCTGCTGATCAGTCAGTGTTTTGTTTTTTTCTATCAGGCTGCATTGAGCACAGGGTTAAATCTTCCCTATACAGTCCATGAGATTATGAACCGCTGGATCCTTCAGATGGGCTTCCCTCTGGTAACCATAGATACAGCAACAGGAAGCATCAGCCAACAGCACTTCCTGTTGGACCCTGATGCTGTGGTGGATAGGCCGTCCATTTACAAGTAGGTTCATCTTACAGCTCACCAAGGTAATGACTGCTGGCTGATGATGGTTCTCTTTTATTGTACTACAGAATTATGGTTACAGAGGTTTTATGAGGTGACTACTCTTTATTGCCTTCATTCTTGTTGCCATAGTTACGAATGGATTGTGCCAATGAAGTGGATGAAGAACCGCGTGGAACAGGATCAACACTGGCTGACTGAGAAGAGAGGTAAGCCCACCTGCTCGACCATTAGGCAGGAAAGACCACCTGTTTGACCAACGGTGATGTAAGCCAACCTGCTTGACTGCTGGAAACACGTAGAGGCTAAAATAAAAGAGAAATCCAATTCCCTCACACTTGACAATACACTGAATATACACACAATACACTAGATACCCTCACAATTACCAAAGTTCAGATCAGCAGTACTCTGGGCTGCATGTGAATAGTTTGTGTTTACATTAGCGATGTTTGCAGCCTTGTCTGGCAGCTCACACGCGATCCATTAAAGCCTGGGACAGAGAATGATCTGGAGATTTCAGGGTGATTACGCAGGTTTGCGGGTTTGAGAGAGCATGGGAACCTGCAAACCTTTCGACACTCATCTGGGGCCTATGTTGAGAAAAGCCTGGATTACTAAATCAGCGGTCAATAGGTGACAGAGCTCAAAACTCTTCTCTCCTTGTGTCATCTCACAGCCATGTTTGAGCCAATGAGAGCAGAGGAAGGGGAGTGGATCCTGGCCAACCTCAACGTCTCCGGCTACTACAGGGTTAACTACGACCTGCAGAACTGGGAGCGCCTCTTTGCTCAGTTGAGCTCCGATCACCAGGTTAGCAAATGCGGCCAAGGTCAAGGTCAAGGTTAAGGTGCTGAGTGTATCACATCAGTCCCATTTCCAGGTTACCTTCTGTCTGGATAGTGCTTTTAATTCAAAGGATTTTCATTTTATAATACTGCATTTAATTGTTAATTACTACAAATCTCATTAATGCTCAGTTTAGAACATTAGATATTGAAAATGACAGAAAACTGTTTGTTGACTAACTTCCATTTCTTTGACAGGTAATCCCCATCATCAACAGAGCTCAGATAATAGATGACGCCTTCAGTCTGGCAAAGTGAGTCCTTTTCCCCTGCTTTGCTTACATTTAGTTCTGCTTCTGTTGAAAGAGCATCCAATGCCCAGTGTGTGTTGCTCTCCCCAGGGGTAGGATCCTGAGCACCACAGTGGCTCTGCGGACGACCAAGTACCTCATGCAGGAGCAAGAATACATCCCCTGGCAGGCGGCATCCAGCAGCCTGTACTACTTCTTTCAAATGTTTGATCGCACTGAGGTCTACGGATCCATGCTGGTAAATCAACATCCGCAATTACTCAACATTCAGGTTCACTTGTTTTAGTATTTTTAGACAAAGCAATGCACAGTACATGTAAGGTATATATTTTAGCTGTGTGTGTGTGTGTGTTTGTGTGTGTGTTTGTGTGTGTGTGTGTGTGTGTGTGTGTGTGTGTGTGTGTGTGTGTGTGTGTGTGTGTGTGTGTGTGTGTGTGTGTGTGTGGGGGTGTGGGTGTGTGGGTGTGTGTGGGTGTGTGTCTGTGTCTGTCTCTGTGTGTGTGTCTATGTGCCTCTGTGTTTGTGTGTGTGTGTGTGTGTGTGTGTGTGTGTGTGTGTGTGTGTGTGTGTGTGTGTGTGTGTGTGTGTGTGTGTGTGTGTGTGTTAGCACCTCGCCTTACCAGTTGAGCAACATGAGAACAAAAATAGCCAACACAAATCATTAATATGTCTCTTCTTGCCTCATAGGCCTATTTGAAGAAGCTCGTCAGACCCCTCTATGTCAAATTCACGACGTCTGACCGGCCCCTGAGCCACACTATGGTGTAAATAAGTATCATTCATTCATGTTGAATTAGAGCCAGAGTTGGCTTCCACGCCACCTAGAGTGTGGGAGTAAAAATGTCCATGCTCAAACTCAATCTTCGTTTTTAATGATTTTATTGTATGGAAACTTTTCAGCAAGAGACATTGACGGCTTCATATGTACTTATTTTTTTTTTGGTTACTTTGTCGTTTCAGCATCTTATTTTGGCCCAATAAGACACGTTAATTTGATGTGGTTTGTTTGTGTGTTTGTTTGAACCATATTTTCAGCAGTTTGTTCAGCTCTATAACAGGTGAGTGCTGTTTCTGAATGTGTGTGTTTCCTGTGTGTAGATACACGAGGGGCCTTGCTGTCTCCCTGGCCTGCACCACTGGAGTCGCAGGGAGCAATGAGCTGGTTCTAGGTATGTTCCACCAGTGGATGAAGGAACCGAACAACAACAGGTACGATTATCAAGGATCATGGGAGACTGTGCCATGAATTCCCCCTCGCAACTGGCACCAACATACACAAACACATGACCAAACTCTATTAAAAATCCCCTCTCTGAAACAACACAACCCAGTAACCCTACAAATCTCCCTCTCACAGCCTCTTATTCTCTTTCCAACATTCCTTTGCACAAGCACACATTACCCATATCAAAAATGTCAGTAAGAACTCACCTACATGCCAAGCATTGGCTGAAACAGTCTGAGCTGGACCCTACCACAGTTATCTCTGGCTGGGGGGGTTTACAACTTGGGCGCTACTGCAGGAAATTTCACATTTGACATCACAATTCCCACTTCAACTCAGACCAAAAACCTTCCACTCTGATCAAACGCTCACAACACACAGACAAAAAAACCTAAACCCTGGAATCATCCATTATTTTAAATACCTGCGTCCCCATGTCTTCCAGGATTGACCCCAACCTGAAGTCCACCGTGTACTGCAAAGCCATCGCTGCCGGGGGAGAGGAGGAGTGGAACTTTGGCTGGGAGATGCTCAGGAACGCCACCGTGGCCTCCGAGGCGGCCAGACTTCGCTCTGCTCTGGCCTGCACCAAAGTGCCCTGGCTCCTCAACAGGTTAGACAGCACTGCACTTCATGCTGTTTAATTGGATTTCAGTTACGGGGCACCCAGAACAAGGGAGTTTGGAGGCCTTGCACAATGGCCAGATATTGTTTATCTGTATATTTAAAGATAATATCTTACTAGGACATGCCACAGGCTCGAATCACTACAAAATGTACTAGTACAGTGTTTAAGCAGTCGAGCATTACGAGCACAACAAGCAATTGTTTCATGACCACAACGTTAGACCAATACCCTCTTTAACCGTCTTTCTCTAGACATGATCATTTTATAGGGGTGAATATAAAGAAGCAATTGTTTCATGACCATACCATTAGAATAATTCTCTATTTTAAAGTCAAACTCTACGACACAATATTGTTATATGGGTGAATATGAGCCATTTCATATCAGTTTCAATATAATACATGCATACTTTTTTGCCTATATGACAACATATGAACATTGAATGTTATGATTATATCATAGCATTTTTTTTGTTTATACAGATGCAGTGTGGAGGGAACTGACCAACTTTGTTGTTAAAGGGATATTATTATAGTTGTAGTGGGAGTTATATTATTATATCCCTTGTGTTGTGTGTTGAAAGGTACCTAGAGTACACATTGGATCCCACTAAGATCCGCAAGCAGGATGCCACGTCTACCATTGGCTACATTGCCAACAACGTCGTGGGCCAGTCTTTCGCTTGGGACTTCTTCAGATCAAAATGGGACTATATTTTTAAGGAGTGAGTATGGCACAAACACAGAGGGAATCTATAATATATTAATAAAGAAAAATACCAACATAAAACATACTCCGGCAACTACATTTGAAAGTCAAGTGATTTCAAGTCCAAATGTTATTATTTAATATCCTCTCAGGCAGTTCATAAACTCTGTATGTTTAGACAAAACTGCATTAAAGTCATTGAGGTATGAGTGGACCACATGTACATGTCCAAAACAAACAGAGGTTCATTATCTCACTGATCCAAAGGTTCGGGGGTGGATCTTTTGCCTTCTCACATCTCATCACTGCTGTATCTAGAAGGTTCTCCACGGAGTATGAGCTTCAGCAGGTAACGCAAATGTCATTCACCTTCATCGATTTTACATCCTGTTCTGTCACATGTGCTCCATATTAGCGACCAAAATTTACAATTTGGAATTATGATCAACAGTCAATTCTATTTATTTATTAAAGGATGATAGTTGTGATACAAGAGTACAGTTTTAATACAGTCATTGACTTAACTGTGTCTTTTACAGTTGCTGGATTTCAAAAGGGATCACCCTGACCTTGGCTCTGGTAAAGCAGCTTTGAACCAAGCCATAGAGAAGACCACAGCCAACATCAAATGGATGGCGGAGAACAAGAAACTAGTGATGGACTGGTTTGACACTGAGTCTGCATGATAGGACAGCAGAACTGTGTGCCGTCCTCCAGCCGTATCTCAACCGGATCTGAACCGGATCTGAGCCAGACCTGAGCCAGCTCTGCCTTCACTCAGCTCCTGAGCCTGTGGCTAGCTATATATTTCTAAATGGTGTTTTTTTCTCCTGTCAGTATGAGAGAAGTGACAGTGTGCAAGGCCTTGTGACCTAATATGCACTTATGTGTGTAAAGAGGGAAGCACTTCCTCTATTTGACAAAGCAGGCTCAGGCTCGTTCTACCGCTGTTTCAAATGAATAAGACAAATGCTTGAGCCAACATCCCCCATTCAAAAAGCTTCTCTTCTTTGTATGACTATGCTGTTTTAACATTATTTTATAAAAAAATTAAAAAAATATAAAAATAAAAATAATAAAAATAAAAACTGTCCCAAGGAATCATTTGTGTATTGCGTAGCTTCTTGTACATTTATTGCTGACTCAGGTGGTATCTGCGATGGCAAAAATGTGTGTGAGTGTGTGTGTGTGTGTGTGTGTGTGAGAGTGTTTGTGTGTGTGTGGGGGGGGTGGGGGGGGGGTGGAGTGTTCGGTGTGTGTGTGTGTGTGTGTGTGTGTGTGTTATATTCATATAGTATGAAAACAAATTTAAGTACATTTATTTGAAATCTTTTGTAGCCTTAAGAAATATACTACTGCATAAGTGAAAATGTTGTAACTGCGCAAAAATGGTGAAAACCTTCAAGCCACTGTACATCAGACCAGGTGTGAAACACAGGTTTTAGAAGTAAACCAGAAGTATACCAGCTTCACACTGCTGGTGTGTTTTGTTTTTAAAATCATTCTGCATTCTGGTTCATTGAACTGCTGGATCCTGATGGATTGGTACACGTCTTTGGCCGTGAGTCAGATGTAAGTTTCAAACGGGGCTGAATGCCAGCCAACCTCGTAAACCACAGGAGTTTGTCAGTGTTGTAGAGGAAGGTTAATCAAAGGCTCAAATGATCTAAAGAAACAGGAAGGGAAGGAGAACATTTTGTTTTGGCACAGACGCCACCTTAATGGAGAGAACAACATGCATGCATGACTTATTTCATCATAACCATCAGTGCTTTCACATCCTGATAGTCCAAAAATACACATGTTAATATTTCACACCGTTACTGGCTAGAATCTGCTGCGTGTGCTCGAGACCCCCCCCCCCCCCACACACACACACCCACCATAGACACACACCAATACACACACATCCATACTAATGCCTCACGTGCAATTCATAGAAAAAAAACACAGCACTCTCGGACTTGGAGAGAAGTATACTGCATCTAGCACTTAAGGGCAACATGGAAGAACTATCTGTAATGATGTTCTTAATTAGTTTTGCCAAGGCCAGTGCTGTGCTTGATACTATAATACCCGCTTTTGCGATGCCAGTGGACTCGCTCGCTGTGAGCTCACTCACACCAAAACCGACACCGACATGGACATCCACCCTCCAGCCCTGGGAGAGGTACCGTCTACCGGACACGCTGTCTCCCATCCACTACAATATCACCCTGTGGCCTCGTCTGGAGAAGGATGAACACGGCATGTACATCTTCACAGGCCACTCTACTGTGGACTTTAAGTGTGTGAAGGAGACAGACCTGATCCTCATTCACTCCAACAAGCTCAATCTCACCAAGTTCAACGGGCATCACGCAACCCTGACTGGACTGGATGGTGCAGCTGCACCAGCTATTAAGACAACATGGCTTCAACAGAAGACACAGTATCTGGTCATGGAGCTCAACGGCAAATTAGTCCCAGGGAAGTCCTACCAACTCTTCACCAGATTTCAGGGGGAGTTGGCTGATGACATGACTGGGTTTTACAGAAGCCACTACACTGAGGGTGCAGAGACAAAGTAAGAACAAATTATAAACTTATTTATTCAAGTTTATCAACCTTAATTGCAAATTTCATGCAAATTTACTCAGAGTTTTTGTTTGGATCTACTTTGATATTCCTTTAAACTTGCGCTAATGTTGAAATACAATTACTAACACCTTTCCTGATATAATGTCAGTGTACTCTCACATAGCCGTATACATTTATGCATATCCATTTTTGTATACTCTTGCTTTTTCATTAATTCAGAAATTCATACAACCTTTAAATATTGGGAATACACTGAGGGTAGCTCTCATTTTCAATGATGTTGTGATTTAGAAATAAATGAAACATAATAGATAGTAACATAATAAACATGGCAACAAACTCCAAAGTGATAATAAAAATAAACACCAACATCGAATTGAGTTGGGGAGGTTTGTGATTATTGATTTGACATGTCTGTAGGAAATTGTATACTAATAATCTAAATAAACTCATAGACTTTCAAAACCTTCTGCACTCCTCACAACCATTGCATAACATCAGATGATAAATGTGAATTTAATATCATGAATCAGTTCTGTAATATTCTTAACATCATGAATATAAGGTATTCCTGAGATTAAGCTGAGAAGCATCTCCTTCTCTTTAGGAGAGAATAAAGAACTTACTATTTGTCTCTTCTAATTTTACCATTAAATCTGACACAGAAACCATAAGTCTGGTGGCAATCGTGATCTTTAATGTTTCTCTGTTTCAAGAATAGTAAATCAATCTACAACCAACCTCTCTATTTTCAAATGAAAAATAGGCTGCCAATTACATTCACAGAGTCTCATTCACAGAGATACATCCACAGTCGCATTCACAGAGTCGCATTTGCAGAGTTACATATGCAGAGTTGCATTCGAAGAGTTGCATTCAAAGAGTTGCATTCACAGAGTAACATTTACTGAGTTGCATTCACAGTCACATTCACAGATGTACATTCACAGAGTTGCATTCACAGAATAACATTCACAGAGTTATATTCAGGAGTTGACTTCAGCTCTTCACCCTCACAGGGCGGTTGCAGCATCTCACCTGCAGCCCACTGATGCCAGAGAGGTGTTTCCCTGCTTTGATGAACCGTTACAGAAAGCAGTTTTCCACGTCACCATCTTACACGACCGTGGGACAGTAGCTCTGTCCAACAGCATGGAGACAGGTCAGTGGGTTAGTCAAACACACAACATTACAAGTCAGTCTCATGGCATTTCCTGCTTGTGTAAATGTTTGTTATCATACCTGTAGCTCAAACAGGTGGAAAAAAGAGGCTTTCTGCCAAAATCGTTAGCAACATGAGACTAGCATCAGAAGATTTCTAATCTTTCTAATCCGATACTCTTTCTTGTCAAATTCAGTAAAGTGCTCTTCATGGTCCTTTAGCCGTACACTCAGTGTGAGCGCGCACCCCTTGTGTTTGTACCCAGCCCTGGCTCTGTAAATGGGAAACAGATGTAGTGGCTCAGACAGAGCCATAATGAATTCCAGCCAATCAAGATGTTGTTTCAGAAACATGGAAGGGATGGGTGTCATTTGAATGACTGTTGAGCTCAAATAATAACCTTTAGCCAGAATCACGTATGCTACCTTTTACTTTGAATTATCAGCTGCAGGTCAAGCAGGTAACTGCAAACCTAATGTTTAAACCCGGTGGTAAATCATGACATTAAGAGATGGACTGATGTTTAAAGTCACTCAGCGAGTTTAGCTCCAGAGGATTTGACTGCTAATCATCAGTCATTTGAACACAGCTAGTTAAGCATCAGAGGATTTGACTGCTAATCATCAGTCGCTGGTTAAATGTGTCTTTGCAAAGCAAATGTTACTTTGAAATGTACAACATGAAGTGACAGTGACTGTTGTTTACAATCGCGTGAACTCTGGTTATTTATTTACAGGTGTGGTTAATGTCACTGTTGATGGCCATGATGTCTCCCAAACCGTCTTCAAACCATCAAAGCCAATGTCAACCTACCTGGTGGCTTTTGTTGTTTGTGACTATTCGCACATTAAGACCCACAAACTCCCTGATGTTTTGGTAATCAGAATCTCTAAATCAGTATACATTGTCATATGTATCATAGACTGTGTGTGTGTGTGTGTGTGTGTGTGTGTATAATTTTTATTTTAATATATGTTATTTTATCTTTATTGTTAGATTCGCCTGTGGGCTAAGAGGGAGTTTCTGGCTGGTCGCTATGGAGATCATGTCCTCAATATCACAGTCCCCCTCCTCACCCAGCTGGAGGCCATCTTTAATATTACCTTTCCTCTGACCAAATATGGTGAGGAGATGGTGACATGTTAATGCTTAAATTCTTTTGAACAGAAAGTTATGGCATGTACATAACGAAGCGTGGCATAGATAGGGTCTGGTTTGACCCAATCTTGATGGTCCTTGATGGTCCTTCACTAGAGTGGGTGGATTGATTGATAGTTAGCTGATACACCTTAAATAATTATCTTAACGTTTGTGTATGTATACTGTGTATGTACACTGTGCACTGTATTTGTAATGAGTACTGATCATTTTAACATTTTGATCATGATGAATATTTAAACATGAAGTGTTCCTGCAGCTCAACTAGTAAAGGAAGATATCACTAGGTGTTGGGTGGTAAACAAATGGTCGGTGGTAACCGGAAGTAATGATTGTTTAAGACCAGATGCTGAAACCCACCAGAGTTATACAAATGAGCACCAAAACTGTATGCACCCTACATGTACTTCAGCTGTCAGGTATGCACTTGTGTCTATTGAGTGCATAATCTGAATATCAGTCTCCCCCTGGAAACTCTCTCTCTCTCTCTCAGACCAGGTGGCATTGCCAGTCTACAGTGCCTTCCCCATGGAGAACTGGGGCCTGGTCACCTACAGTGAGCTGGTTGTCTGGTATGACCCAAAACTGTCTCCCCACAAAGACAGAGAATGGGTGACCGTCATTGTGGCACATGAGCTGGTTCATACGGTAGTGTCTCCGTCTGCTAGAATGCCTTAAAGATGACTGATGTTTTCACTTCTGCACTGTATCTTTTGAACGCACTGCGTTATGTGTTTAGTGGTTTGGGAACCTGGTGACACTAAAATGGTGGAATGACCTATGGCTGAACGAGGGATTTGCTTCATACTTTTCCTATGTGGTGGCAAGTCATGTTGAACCTGACATGGACCTGGTGCGTATGACAGTTTCTCAAAGGCTCCCTTAAAGACTATTGGTTTGAAAAGAGAGAGGAAAAAAAACAGTGATATCCTTAACACACCAATCCAACATCATCCGGCAGCTATATATAGTAGTTAAATATAGTACCACCACTAATACAACTCCTTATACAACCACAACCACACTACTGCTCCACTACTACCACCATAATTGCTACTAGTACTACCTCTGCCACTACTAGGACTACTCATTAACTGGGTATCAAGGGTGTGTAATACTTTTCAGTCCAGCTTGCATTTCAGCCTATGGTTTTCATGGTGTGTGCATGTTTTCAGATGGACATGATGATGCTCATTTTCCCCAAAGAGATCATGGTGGAGGATGCCCAAGTCAACTCACGCCCTCTGTCATGCCCAGAGGAGGAGGTCAACACTCCAGAGGAAATCAGAGGGGTGTTTACTCAAGTCACATACAGCAAGGTAATCATCACAACAACAACAGCTGGCCACATAAAATAGTGGTCACATGAAACTGTGAGGATGAAGTGATGTGATGTGGGGTGAGGATGAAGTGATGTGATGTGGGGTGAAGTGAACTGATGTGGGGTGATGATGAAGTGATGTGGGGTGATGATGAAGTGATGTGGGGTGATGATGAAGTGATGTGGGGTGCGCTGGCTGTTGCAGGGGACCCTAGTGCTGCACATGCTGTCTAGCTTCCTGACTGAAGCAGTGTTCATCCAAGGCCTGACGGTGAGTTTACATTCATGGCATGCTCTTCGCGTGGTCTCCACACACCATGGCTAAGTGCTGCTTTCTTTCTCTCTGTGTGTATGTGTCTGTGTGTGTGTGTATGTGTCTCTATGTGTGCATGTGTGAGAGAGTGAGTGTCACACACAGCTCAAAGCTCACTTCTGCATTTTGCTATTGTTAAAGTTCTTTTCAATTCTAAAAAATCTTTGTTTTATTTTCTATTGTCTTAACCAGAGCACAGTGATCAGTTTCACTAAATCACTCAAACCTGTGATTCTTTCTGCAGACCTACCTTAAGCAGTTTTCTTATAGCAACGTAGCACCTGCCAACCTTTGGGAGCTTCTGCAAACTGTAAGTTCCACCAGGATCAGTGCAGTACCTGGGTTACACCAGTTGTGTTCTGTTGTATTTGTATTATCTGCTTAACCTTAAATCGGTTAATTGATAAAGTGCAGGTCTAGAAGTTCACATGGTTACTAGATCATTAATAGAATAGAACACTGCATTATATTTCCTCATATGAGTGCTTTACTCTGCATTAAAACCCTTACTTACTGAGCACATGTACCAAAGGCCATCGAAAATAAATTGTGAGCTACAGCTATACTACATTTCCAAGCGTAGTGATTTGCTGATCGTTTTAATTCTTATAAGGCTGTGGATGGCTCACCTGATCAGAGTCTCCCAGCTCCTGTGGGTGAAATCATGAACCGCTGGATCCTCCAGATGGGTTTCCCTCTGGTTACCATAGATACCACTACAGGAACCATCAGCCAGCAGCACTTCTTACTAAACCCTGAAGATGTGGTTCAAAGGCCATCAATTTATAAGTAAGGCTATGTGTAAGAGGAAGTTGAACCATTTAATACATACAAAATAAATAACAAAACGCCCCATTGAAGGGTCTTATCTGAGAGTTGACCTTCTTATTCGTTTAAGCTATGAGTGGATTGTCCCTGTGAGATGGATGAAGGATGGCATAGAGCAGCATATGGTATGGCTTCTGACTAAATCAGGTATGATCACACCACTGATTCATGCCATTTCTCCAGTGACATGTCTGCTGTTTTGACTACTTGAATGACAACTTTTCATCTCCCGCAAATCTTTCAGTATTACGTAAACACCACATGTCACCACATGGTATCAAATTTACAATCAGTGATTTCTTACCCTGGTGTCTTCTGGCATCACGTCTTGTATGACTCACTTGTGTATAAATCGGTCCAGATGAGCATGAAGCCCTGAAAACCGCTGGCACTGAGTGGGTTTTGGCCAACGTGAACATGTCTGGGTATTACCGAGTGAACTACGACCTGGAAAACTGGCATCGCCTCATCACGCAGTTAAATGCCGACCATGAGGTAAGCCAGACATCCTGTGATGGACATGGTCATGTATAGCTTTTCCACTAGGTTAACCCTACAAGTCATACAATCACTCTGTGTGTCTGATGCATGGAATACAGGTTATTCCAGTGGTGAACAGAGCTCGGATTATTGATGATGCATTTAATCTGGCAAGGTATTCTTCAGTTTTAGTACTATTACTACAATTAGTATAATTGTCGATGTATTTACGCAGTTTTTAGTTGTCCTTTATACAGGTTACTGGTAGCAGTAGTATTTCATTGTTTTGTATAAGATAGCCTATCAAATAAGTGTCTTAATAGCCAGTGATGGTATTTTCTGTGTTTATTTTTTTTTTATTAAGGGCAAAGGTGATCAACACAACCTTGGCTCTGCGGACCACTGAGTACCTGTGGAGGGAGAGAGAGCTCTTACCCTGGGACGCAGCCCTGGACCACCTGGAGCACATCTTCCTTACGTTTGAGCACAGCAAGGTGTATGCCCCAATGAAGGTTAGCAGCACTGGCTAAGCTGCTAAAGTGAGAAAGAAAGAAAGAAAGGAAGGAAGGAAGGAAGGAAGGAAGGAAGGAAGGAAGGAAGGAAGGAAGAAAGAAAGAAAGAAACACTTGTACAATCACCTCATACTGTTTTCTTTAAACAATCCAAATGCAAAACACTTTTGTATGTGTAATTCAATAACATATCATCACAATAACATCAGATTAATCGTAGATGCAAATTTGTCAAGCAGTTATGAGAATGACTAATATGTCCTTTTGGACAGAATTCCACATCAAGTATGGATCTGTCTTTCAGGTGTATCTTAAAAAACAAGTCCAGCCACTCTTCAAATACTTTGAAAATATTACTTCAAATTGGACAGACATACCATCCAGACACACAGACAAGTAAGATTTTTATATTTCTATTCAGGTGCTATTTTTTTTATGTTCAACAAGTGTACCATCATTCTACCCTGTTGTTTCCTTTGTACACAGATATACCCAGAGTGATCTGATTTCCCTCGCATGTAAGGTTGGTCTGGAGGATTGCCGGCAGCTAGTTACGGCCTGGTACAGAGAGTGGATGAACAACCCCGATGCTAACCCGTATGTGATCTACAAAAAGTCCTTTCAGGGACAGAGACAGTTTAACATTTCACATTCTCTTTTCAGTTCAATTGAATAATTTGAGCCCATCACATTGGCAGCAACAATGAACTGATTGTATTCTATTATTTAATACTTTATACTTTTTTATTTTATTTTCAATGGTTAGTTTTACTTAGCAAGGCCAACTCTGCTTGTATGTCCGGCTAATCCGTACAAATGCACACTCCCTTCCTGTTGGTTTGGGACTATGGTACCGGATACAAAGTGTGTAATGACGTAGTGTTAGCATATGTTCATTGGACTATTAACTCATATTGGGCTATTGACAGTTGGCTCGTTGTTGTTTGGTCCCGTACAGGATCCCTCCCCACCTGAAGCAGAAGGTCTACTGCGCTGCCTTGGTTGAGGGGGGGGTGAGGGAGTGGGACTTCGGCTGGGAGATGTACCACCATAGAGTCAGCGCCACAGAGCGCAACCACTCCGACATGCTGCGTGCCCTCGCCTGTGCCCACATGCCCAGTCTTCTACAGAGGTGCGGTGAGGCAGCTCACCCTCCTGCTTCCCTCCTCACAGCCACAGGCTTAGACACTGGGAGAGTCTTGTGTTCTTGTGTTCACAGCTGCCTACATTGACATGGTCCCCGTTTGCAGTTATTGTTTTATTATTAGCTAGTCAACACAGCATGTGTTTGTTTAATGGTCAGGGAATGATCCAACATCTGTGAAATACGTCGTCAATGCCACCACGGGCAAATGTAGTTCTTCTGTGTGTTTAACATTTACATTCTTCTCTCTAAGCATATAGGCTCACAGAAAGAGCAGTCATGTCATAACTAATTTTTGATCAGCTCTGTCTTATTTCCATCCCAGTGCTTTTCTGTTTTATTACGGCTATTATGGCTTTTCAAAATGCTGCTAAATGGCCCGTTGATTTGAATGACCAATGCGGCGATCCAATATTTGCATATGTTTTGCAATATGTATTGCAAAAAGATCCATAGATTTAAATGACCAATGTTTGGAGGTCTGATATTTCTTTAATTTGACCAGTGCAAGAAATTGAAGTTTTAATAGAGGTTTCATAGAGGAAAATAGAGGTTTCTGTCTTTGTAGTCTGTTCACCTTTTGTGAAATTCATTGTAACTTGAAGTCAGCAAGTGTTTCTGTGGTCTCTTCTCAAGGTACCTCCAATACATGATGGATCCTGATAAAAACTTGATGCTGGATATAGTTGAGACCACAGAATATATTGCCGATAATGTCCTGGGTGAATCGGTCGCTTGGAACTTCGTTGTGACAAAATGGGATGACATAATGTACAGGCAAGTCTGAGCCTCTGCTCTTGAATCTCTTACATTTAATAATACCCCAGAGAGAGGAAATGCTGTTTACTGATTGGTTGGCAGGGGTTCATTAATTCTCTATAACCTAACAGTAACAATAACAACCATAGAAAATAACGGTTAATTGATAATAAAGAGGATAGAGGATAGAGACTACTAGAGTGAGTGTGTAGTCAGGTAAGCTAAGTAACAATCAACATATACATATTCTCTCATTTTTCCAAGTGGTGCTTGCAAGCACATAATCAAAAGGATTTAGGCTTAGCAACAGAGGCCGTTATCCTCATCTGGGACTTAAGAAAGTAGTTCTACGAACTAAACAGGTTGCTTTCTTTTAATCATAACCAAATGTGTTGATTTGTGGGCTGTACATGCTGCCCTTCATACATGTGTGGCAGCCGGGGGTAGAAGCAGGATAATGGCCTTTGAGGTGTCTTCTTATACCTGGACAGAGGAAATGTATTTGAAGATTATTTGCATTCATTTTGTGTAACTAAGCAGCCATTTCGTATTCATATCAATATATCTGCTAAGCCTTTAATCATAGTTTTCGATATTGTATCAAAAACCTTTTGAGACAAAAGCAGTATCAAAGAGTTGGAATAAAGACGGAATCAGCTGTATAATAGATTATAGACTCACATAAACAACAAAGTAGTATTAATCCGCAAACTAGAGATTTGTAGAGTAACTATCAACTCCCATGACAATTTTCTCTGTTTTTTTCAGTTATGGCCCTGAGTCCAATGAACTTGCAGATCTGATTCTCAAAGTAACAAAGAGGTTCTCTTCTAAAAAGAAGGTTGATGAGGTAAGTCCATCACAGCCAAGCTTTCTGTCTTTTCTCCTTGCATGAACCATGTGGATAAAGGTAAAAAAAAAAATGATTTAACAAAATGTATAACAGCCTGAATTAACTTCAATTCAAACGTAAATGAACCTGTGTTTGATGTGAAAATCTCTGCTTCACGTAGAAGCAGTTGTTTATACAGAGAAGATCTGGAAAAAAGTGTTTCCCACCACAATCCTCCATTATGGGGACGTTCTTACACCTGTCTTCCTGTTAAAGTAAACCCTGTTCCTGGCCCCCCTCTGTATAGCTGCCTAGTTTGAGAATGATCAAGGTTAACCACCATGACTGATGATTGCCTCCATGGTAGATCAGCCACAGTTTAGCCTGTGGTATAGTACAGCTGGCTAGCATGTACGTATGTTGCTCTGCTTTAGGAGAAAGTTCCTGCCTAGCCTCCAATTACAGTAATGAAAGCGTTTCTTCTCATCCAGTTGCAGAGGTTCAGAGAGGTCCTGTCGAGGGCCCGGTTAGACTCTGCAGTGAGGGCGGTAGAGAAGGCGATCCAGAAGACTGAGGAGAACATCAGATGGGTGGAGGAGAATCAAGAGCAGGTCCTGGACTGGTTCTCAAGAGCAGGGAATTTCAAGGAAAATCACTGTAGGAACATGAATGACAGGATGATCCTGGATGGCTAGGTAGAATGGCTGGATGAACCTTGTTGACTAAGGAAAATGAATGGATCAGTCTGGATTAGTGAATGAATTTAAATGGCTGAGTAGAATTAGAATAATCGGATTAACCTAGATAGTGTTTAAAGTATCGCAAATAGCCATAATTGGGTGCCTTTCTTTAACTGTTCATTTCTTCTTTTAAATGTTGTTGTGCATAAAGATAACATAATTGAAAACCTTGAGGATGAAAACATTACAAATGGTTCTGTCTGTAAATAAAGCTGCTTTCTAGTTGTATTGTTGTATTGTTTCTGTGTCAATACAGTTGTCATTGATTGTTGATTCAGTGGCACATAGTCAACCTCAACCTCAACATCATGACAGAAGACTCTTGGACCCACTCTCCCATACTAACATGTCAATATAAATGTTTGTCTGCTACGACAAGCTTCCTGTATAATAAAGGTTTATTGCTTCATATGACAGTATTGCTTAGAACATTTAAACCTCATTTTGGTCCCTGTTTCAGCATACTTTATTCTCTTTTGAAGAATGGCTGGATGAACCTTGACGACTTAGGAAAATGAATGAATGGATGGATCTGGATGAGTGAATGAATTTGAATGGCTCAGTAGAATTAAAATACTTGGATGAACCTGGATAGTGTTTATCGCTAATAGCCATAATTGGGTGTCTTTCTTTAACTGTTTATTTGTTTTTAATTTTGTTGTACATAAAGATCACAAAATTGAAAACCTTGAGGATGAAAACATTACAAATGGTTCTGTCTGTAAACAAAGCTGCTTTGTCGTTGTATTGTTGCTGTGTCAATACACTTCATTCAGTGGCCCATAGTCAACCTCAACCTCATGACAGAAGACTCTCAGTCCTGGACCTACTCTCCCATACTAACATGGATAGTAAAAAATGTCAATAAAAATGTTTGTCTGCTACGACAAGCTTTCTGTGTAATAAAGGTTTAATGCTTCATATGACAGAATTGCTTAGAACATTTTAACCTCATTTCGGTCCCTGATTCAGCGTACTTTAATTTCTTTTTTAAAGTTTTTGAAATTGCACAACTGTAACCTCAGAAGGCATGCTAAAATATTTAAGGAGATGATTTGTAGCATTGTGTAAATTATTGTGGAAAACAGTGAAAAAACACCCCCAATAGAAGTTTATAGGTCCTCCCACCTACATATCAATTGGTGGAATTCAGGACCATGTCCCATATTTCTGTGGAAAAACACCCATGAACATGTAATCCAAACCCACCACCACCACTTAAATCAGTGCCACTCCGGATGAGTGTAAGGATGTTAAGGCAAAGCTGAAGCTGCCTCAACCACAGGAAGTGACTTTCCCAAAAGCAGTGGGCCGCTTGGGTGAAAGCACTCAATGTCCCATTTTAGAAAAACAGCTATAAAGTTAACTTGGAAGTGTAAATACAGAAAACATGCTGTTTATATATATATATATAGTTAACACGTTGTTAATATGGATCGTTCAGCGGACTTCCTGTCCATATGTACGTATGTGAATATGTATTAGGTCTATTTAGAATCTATCGTGTATTTCAGTCTAATTTAAGTCAAGTTTCCTTGTAAGTTTTACTATTTACATACTCAACCAGAATTGTGATATTAAGTAGATTCAATCAATCAATAATGATTTATATTTAACATTGTGCACAGTATGGCCCCAGTCACAGGAGTGCACTAATGTAAATAAAGATGCAGTCTAAAGTTGCATCAGGGATTTCCTACAGCTATGTTTAGCTTCTTCCAGTTTCAATCTGCAACTCTAGCATGACTCCACAAATTCATTCCTGAGGTTATCCCTAAACCACAAACGGGGTGAGATGTAGACTGACATGGAAACGTTTACGAAGTGTGCTCAGCATTCTCTTATCTGCTGTTTTCCATGGTCGTGAATCACGCCAACCAATCCTGGAAAACACTGTCAAAAATTAACCACAATGGGTGTGGAAAAAGGTACAAAAGATACAACTCCGCCTGTAGTCCGATTCATTTTCATTACTGACGGCCATGGGGAAAGTCTTCCACATCAGCAAGACTGTGGTGGTGGTTGGGATTGTGCTGGGAGCCGCATCCGTGGCCACCATCATCGCCCTGTCTGTGGTCTACTCCCAAGAGAAGTCCAAAAACGCAGTGCTGCCAACAGAGGAGGCCTCCACCACCAAGCCCGCACCAGTAACTACCACACCAACACCATCAAACGAGCTCTGGGACAAATACCGGCTGCCTGACACTCTCAAGCCATCCACATACAATGTGACTCTTTGGCCTCGTCTGGTGAAGGATGAACACGGCATGTACATCTTCACAGGACACTCTACTGTGGACTTTGAGTGTGTGAAGGAGACAGACCTGATCCTCATTCACTCCAACAAGCTCAACTTCACCAAGTTCAGTGGGCATCACGCAACACTGACTGGACTGGATGTTGCAGATGCACCAGCTATTAAGACAACATGGCTCCAGGAGACGACACACTACCTGGTCATCCAGCTTAATGGCAAACTAGTCCCAGGACGGTCCTACCAACTCTACACCAAATTCCAGGGAGAGCTGGCTGATGACCTGGGAGGATTTTATAGGAGTGAATACTATGAGGGGAAAGAGTTGAAGTAAGTTAAACTGCATGGATGTTTTCCCAGAGATACTGAGCTATAGAACAGGTATAATGAAAAGGGGTTTACTGAGTTATAGAACAGGTATAATGAAAAGGGGTAAACTGAGTTATAGAACAGGTATAATGAAAAGGGGTATACTGAGTTATAGAACAGGTATAATGAAAAGGGGTATACTGAGTTATAGAACAGGTATAATGGAGGGGGGTATACTGAGTTATAGAACAGGTATAATGGAGGGGGGCATACTGAGTTATAGAACAGGTATAATGGATGGGGGTATACTGAGTTATAAAACAGGTATAATGGAGAGGGGTTATGCTATTTACAAGGTAAACTGTAGATTCCTTTAAATTCCTAACATATTGGAATCTTCATTGCACTGTGTAAACTTTCCTGTTTGAATCACAAATGAAAAAAAGTTTAAGCAGCACTATAAAAATCACACATACTTTGTCTCAAAACTGATGTGAACTGAATTTAATGTTTTAGGGTTATTGCCACCACTCAGATGCAACCCACAGATGCTAGGAAGGCTTTCCCCTGCTTTGACGAGCCAGCCCTGAAGGCTAAATTTCACATGACTCTCATCCACGATCCCAAAACTGTAGCCCTTGCCAATGGCATGGAGACTGGTGAGTTTGGCAGACCATAGCTGTGTGTTAAATCTACTATTGGTGGGTTTGGCTTACCAAAACTGTGCGTTAAATTTGCTATTGGTGAGTTTGGCACACCGTAGTTCTGTGTTAAATCTACTATTGGTGAGCTTGGCACACCTTAGCTGTGTGTTAAATCTACTATTGGTGAGTTTGGCTCACCAAAGCTGTGTGTTAAATCTACTATTGTTGAGTTTGGCTCACCAAAACTGTGTGTTAAATCTGCTATTGGTGAGTTTGGCACACCGTAGTTCTGTGTTAAATCTACTATTGGTGAATTTGGCAGACCATAGCTGTGTGTTAAATCTACTATGGGTGAGTTTGGCTCACCAAAACTGTGTGTTAAATCTGCTATTGGTGAGTTTGGCTCACCATAGCTGTGTGTTAAATCTACTATTGGTGAGTTTGGCTCACCAAAGCTGTGTGTTAAATCTACTATCGGTGAGTTTGGCACACCATAGCTGTGTGTATTCCATGTAAGTAAAGACTGCTTGGGCAATGTAATACACTGCACAGTTATGCCAATAAAGCACATTTAATTGAAATTGATTTTAAATATATTATAACCAAGGTGAGCATTTCCTGATAACTGTCACCAGACAGTAGTTATTGCAGGAGATAACCATATATTGGTTGGAACATAAATGCATTAAGAACTGTTTGTTTGACATTACAGGTCATTGACTCACTCTGTCTAAATATGTTGCTCACTCTCTGCCTTCAACCTCACCTTCATTAGGAACTGTCAACACCACAACGGAAGGGGTCGAGGTGTCCATAACCACATTTGAACCAACTCTCATAATGTCCACCTACCTGCTGGCTTTTGTTGTTTGTGATTTCGACTACATCAGGACACCAGCAGCAGAAGAAGTCTTGGTAATCTTGTCTATTCTGACTCTTTGCCCTCCTAGGGCAGATGACCTTAGATTTCTCTCTAGGGTCCTGAGTGGCTAAATGCTGTCCCCTATCCATTGCTCTGTGCATTGCAGTTATGTCAACTCAGTATTGCCTTCCTTTCCGACAGGGAAGGTCCTCTGTCGGAGAGATTTAAGAAAATGACTTTGAAGTCAAAAAATGTATTAACATTTGAGCACTAATTCAAACTTTGGGTCACTCTGCAGGATACCTTACATGTCAAGATCATTCCCTACCAGAAAAAAATCACTAGCAGTTTGAATCAGTCTTTCTATTTTTCAGTTTTCTTTTTTTTCAAAGCTGTGATCTTTACATCAACCTAGCAGGAATACAATGTGTCATTCAATAATTCCTGCCTCCTGCTTTTATTGACATAGCTTAGAAAGCGGACATTAGACATTGATAAGAAACTAGCTAATTAACCCCTAACCTTAAATCTAACCGCAACAGTATGATACTTTAATATAACTTATGATAGCTCTACTATAACTCTATGATAGCAATACAAATAAACACAACAGAAGATATTTACCTGCACAGATAATTCTGCATGATATGACAGTAGTGGACAGAGGCTACATAAGACAGTAAGTAAGAGGTGTGTTACATGTTCCACCTGCAGATCCGTATCTGGGCACGCCCGCAGGCCATCGCTGAAGGTCAGGGGGACTACGCCCTGAATAAGACAGGGCCCATTCTGGAGTTCTTTGAGGGGTACTACCAAGCCAAATACCCCCTGTTAAAATCAGGTGAGAGTTGAAACTCTATTAGGCAGAAATGTGCATTTAAAGTGTCCTGGTGAGATAACTAGGGCTAGGATAGACTGGACCTGAGAAGTGACATGCAGAAGCGAAAGTGAATTGTCACTGCCACTGAGAAACATTGACCATGCTACAAAACTTAAAATGCTATGGAAATATCACGAAACAATATTCCCCTCTGCCTGTCGCTCTGCTCTTCCACGGTATGTCTTTCTCTATCTAATTCTCTCCATCTTGCTCTCCTTATCCCCCTCACAGATCAGATAGCTCTTCCTGATTTCAGTGCTGGGGCAATGGAGAACTGGGGACTGATAACCTACCGAGAGACAGCCCTTCTTTATGACCCTACGAAGTCCTCCAATGGTGACAAGGAGTGGGTGGCCACGGTCATAGCCCATGAACTGGCTCATATGGTAAGGAGGGGGAAATCATATCTCATAATCTTGTTGATATGCTAAGGCTTGTGGGGGTGTTTTTGATCTCAAGCGGCTCACATGGTAAAGAGTAACTCAGAGCACAGTGTAGGCATGTGTTTACGTTAAAATGTGGCCTCCCTGAGAATTGAACCCATGACCTTCATATTAATTGCACCATGCATTACAAGCTGAGCTACAGGTCAGGGTACAGGCTCACATGTTAGGGTGAGGGTAGTCACGGCCATATCTCGGGGGGGGGTTATCGGTTGTCATGGTCATTCCAAGTACAGAGTTCGATGACAATTAAATATTCTGTCAGCAGTGGCACAGAGGTTTTTTTTCCCGCCTGTTGATGCAATGATTCTTCTTCCTACCTTGAAATCCCTGTAGATAATAGCCTGGCAGCTACTGTGTAAGATGCCACCACATTCCAGAAACTTGTTTGAATGACATTGTGTTTCCTAACATGTGTTTGCAGTGGTTTGGGAACCTGGTTACGATGAAATGGTGGAATGACCTCTGGCTGAACGAGGGATTTGCCACCTACGTCTCCTATCTGGGGGCTGATCACGCTGAACCTGAATGGAAACTTGTACGTCTGTGTTGTTATCGATCTGTTAAATTACACTGATTGCATTCATAAGAAATATATTACCTTATTGTAACACTGATTTTTTTGGGGGAAACTGTCTGTTCATTAAAGCTAGTTCATTGGTGAGTGAGTTATTTTCTTGTTCACTGTCTTAGGAAAGACTTTATAATCATGAATGCTGTCAAATTAAATCTTTTATCTTTTCATTGTCGGCAGACAGACCAGGTGAAATTGAATGCTGTCAGCTACAGATATTAAGCTATGTCCTTGAACCCACTCTACAGAAAGACCTGTTTGTCCTGAGCACTGTCCATGGAGTGATGGGTGTGGACGCCCTGGCCTCCTCTCATCCTCTCTCCTACCCTGAAGCAGAGATTAACACTCCCGCCCAGATCAGTGAACTCTTCGATTCCATCACCTACAGTAAGGTAAGTCACTGACTCCATCCCCTACAGTAAGGTAGACCACTGACTCCATCACCTACAGTAAGGTAGACCACTGACTCCATCACCTACAGTAAGGTAGACCACTGACTCCATCACCTACAGTAAGGTAGACCACTGACTGCATCACCTACAGATAGGTAGGTCACTGACTGCATCACCTACAGATAGGTAGGTCACTGACTGCATCACCTACAGATAGGTAGGCCAATGACTGCATTACTGACTCCATCACCTACAGATAGGTAGGCCAATGACTGCATTACTAGAACTATATATTGCATAACCTGGTTGGCTGGTGGGAACGACACATGTGTTTGTCCGTCCCTCACATGACAATATGCCATCAAAATTAATTTGAAGATGATACCAAAACTATTTGCCTGATAAAGGCATACCTCAAAAAGTGGTGTTGCTTTAAAGAACAGCTCTCACTTAAAAGCTGGTAGACAGAGAGTGCTATTCCAGACCACGTTTTCAACGAGTCGTCTCCAGACTGTGAACTCTCAACATGTGATGCCAAAGTCACATCTGGCTCTAGGATGGATCTGAATTGTAATAGTTTATGTTATGGCTTGGTCTGTATAACCTGATCTAACAAGTACTGTACATGTCTGTGTGGCAGGGTGGTTCTGTGCTGAGGATGCTTTCAGAGTTCCTGACAGAGCCAGTCTTTTCCAAGGGCCTGAGTGTAAGTCCGAAGAAAACTGATTTATTTTCAGTTCTCATTCTATTACTGTTAAGATCCTGATGTTTTGTAGGAGGTATGCGATGGTTTAATATGGACTTAGAGATAGCCAATGTAAAGCAATAAATCTACATCCTTATATTATAAAAATAAATGAAATGTGTCACTAAAGCCTTGAGAATATGAGGAAATATTTGAACTTATTACATTCATACATGAACTCAGAACTATGTTTATATTTAAAAAGCAAAGTCACAGACACTCTTTATAAGGGATTATATTTATATTCAGGAACCACTTTCAATCTTGACTTCAATGCACAGATAAAGTAATGTGTTAGATATCTTTAACTTTAGCCACATTTATATTGTAAATCTTAATTTGAGTAGGCTGAATTGTTGAGGCACATTTTCCTGTGTGACCTCCTTATTTTGCATAAAGTATGTTAAATGTTATTTCAAGAAACATCTGAATTTGAAATCCTTTTTCCACAGACCTACCTAAATGAGTTTGCTTATCAAAACACAGTGTACACAGACCTTTGGAAACATCTGCAAGATGTGAGTTAGTGTGCTAACATAATGTGAATTTATGTCATTTTAAAATATTGTAAAAGCGCACCACACGTCTCGGAAACCATTTTCAACTGATTCCTTTTCTGTCAATTCCACAGGAGGTGAACAAGAATCCCACAATACAACTCCCAACCACCATTGAGGAGATCATGAACCGCTGGATCCTCCAGATGGGCTTCCCCGTCGTCACCATAGATACCGCCACAGGAACCATCAGTCAAAAGCACTTCCTGACTGACCCTGACTCCGTGGTGGACAGGCCTTCCGCTTACAAGTAAGACTCGTCACAGATTCCACGCCAGATTGATGCCAGAACTGCCTGGGCCTCGCCTGCTTCGCTTGAGTTCGTTAAAATCCGCGAAAAACACAATGCTAAACTTGGAACAGTAGATCTTTAATCTGTTAGCTACTTTTTTATGCTTCACCAAAAGTAGGAAACAGCTAGGCTTCATCAGGGGTATCATCACATCAAGTATAGGTGCTGAATCAGCATTGATTTTTGTTTAAATGTTGCTTGTGTGACCTTTTCTGGTGATATATATTAGATATATTGATTTATTTTTAAATTTAAGAAATGTCTGTATTTAGGTGGCTGCATATATGAAAAAAACACACCTAACCCTAAAAAAATTCTAACAAAAGGTTTCTCAGCTTTTTCTTGTAGTATTAGGTGTCCTTAGAAACATACTAAAAGTTTACCAAAGTTTGATCACTAGAAAGGTGTATTTTTCAAGATGGCGTCCAAGATGGGCCAGAAAGTCCTTAAAATATCCTAATACCTTCATTTTTTGACCTAGCCAAGTAATCTTGGTGTCTAACCCCATGTTTTCTGTGTCAATTAATTCATTGGACTTGTCTTAATTGCACTGGCATAATTATATACTTAGGAATTCATGTTGTATGAGTTTAGCATGGCTGTAACGGTACACGAAACTCACAATTTGGTTTGTATCACAATGTTTGACCCACAGTTTGATACATAGGCCTACCTTGATGTTTTGGCAAGGGGTGCAAGACTTTAGAGTCTTGAAAAACATTGATATTGACTTATTGAGATGATCAGTCAACTTGAACGCAAGAGTTTTAAAAGAATGCTAATGATGCTAACCGGATTTAATAGCAATTTAGATAGTTAGATAGTCTTCTTCTATGCGTTCATTGGTGGGTTAGGGTTAGCACTTAAAGGGTTAGGGTTAAGTGCTTATGTAATTTGGATTTATACCAAATTATTTATCCCCCTGAAGCCCTGCCTTTGCGCACTGTACTCAATTTCTGAGAGGGTACGATCTCTCTGTAGTGAGGAGGACAGTGAGTAGCCACATCAGTTGTGCACCATATCTCCTGCAATATTACTATGTATATGTTTTTAACATAGTTTTGGAAGTCCTTATTGAGGCTCTTAACACCAAAGGTTGATTAACTCAACCCTTGTATGTTCCACATACCAATTGAAAGAGAATCTATTTGGCTTTATTGTTTTTTGTTGCTGGTCTGGCCACGATCCACTGCCCATTAGGTGAGAACAGATGAGGCTGAGCATCTGCTGAATCTCTCCGAGTTCTCTGCCGGCAGAGCGTCCTGTACCACTGAGCGCCTGGGCATAGGTGAGTGTCCCTGGTCGAGAGGGCCGGAGTCGATGGGGTGGCGAAGCTGCACCATGTGACAGTGTAGGCACATGTCCATCCACAGAAGGTGGCCTAGCCATTGGTCCAGGCCTCTCCTTGGGCCTCCTCTGTTTTCCGGGGCGTGGCGAGCTGTGTGGGTGGCATGTGAATTTACTGTTTGAGAAGAATAATGTCTACTCGCTCTGGATTTCCTGTGTCCTGTTCCCAGATGATGGATTCGGTGAATGTTGTCTGGCTAATGGGGGTGGCCTGTGTGCAGGTAGGTGCTGAGGGAGACTGTTTCTTTCGGCTGGTATTGGCTAATGGGGGTGTTGATTGGCTGCTGGTGGTGGCGTCCTGTGAGATGGAATGGGCTGCAGGGGGTGTTGATTGGCTGCTGGTGGTGGCCTGTGGGTTGGTATGAGCGTGGTTGGTCTGGTCAGGGGTTTTAAGTGTTGTTGGGAGATGGTGGTTGATGGAAAAAACAGCTGTTTCTAGAGGCTCTGCACTGTGGAGGGCAGCCCTCAAAGGGCCCTTGTGCCAGCCTTAAGGGGGCCTGTACAGGGCCTGTGGAGGCTTGCTTGCTGTCGGCCTAGTGAGGGCTCCTGTGGGCTATGTTAAGGCTGCCCACGCAGGGCCAGCACTGAGGGGCCAGCATTTTGCCAATGAGCAAAAGCTCAGGGGCCCTGCGTGGGCAGCCCTCAAAGGGCCCTTGTGCCAGCCCTAAGGGGGCCTGTACAGGGCCTGTGGAGGCTTGCTTGCTGTCGGCCTAGTGAGGGCTCCTGTGGGCTATGTTAAGGCTGCCCACGCAGGGCCAGCACTGAGGGGCCAGCATTTTGCCAATGAGCAAAAGCTCAGGGGCCCTGCGTGGGCAGCCCTCAAAGGGCCCTTGTGCCAGCCCTAAGGGGGCCCGTACAGGGCCTGTGGAGGCTTGCTTGCTGTGGGCCTAGTGAGGGCTCCTACGGGCTATGTTAGGGCTTCCCACGCAGGGCCAGCACTGAGGAGCCAGCACTTTGCCAATGAGCAAAAGCTCAGGGGCCCTGCGTGGGCAGCCCTCAAACGGCCCTTGTGCCAGCCCTAAGGGGGCCTGTACAGGGCCTGTGGAGGCTTGCTTGCTGTCGGCCTAGTGAGGGCTCCTGTGGGCTATGTTAAGGCTGCCCACGCAGGGCCAGCACTGAGGGGCCAGCATTTTGCCAATGAGCAAAAGCTCAGGGGCCCTGCGTGGGCAGCCCTCAAAGGGCCCTTGTGCCAGCCCTAAGGGGGCCCGTACAGGGCCTGTGGAGGCTTGCTTGCTGTGGGCCTAGTGAGGGCTCCTACGGGCTATGTTAGGGCTTCCCACGCAGGGCCAGCACTGAGGGGCCAGCACTTTGCCAATGAGCAAAAGCTCAGGGGCCCTACGTGGGCAGCCCTCAAACGGCCCTTGTGCCAGCCCTAAGGGGGCCCATATGTGGTAGCCCGCACAGGCCCAGCATGGGTTTTCTGGGCAGCTTAGACTCTAGAATCTTTTGTTGGGCTCTCTGGTGACAGCCCGCAGTGAACCCAAAGCAAGCCCACACTGGGCCTGTGTAGGATTGGTGTGGGCTGGCCCTAGCCCACAGTGCCCACAGCCTGCCTTTATGGGGCCCGTGGAGGCTTGCTTGCTGGGGTGGGGGCACGCTCGTCTCTTCCTCTGAGGATTCTCATTATCAAGAGGCTTCTCAGCCATTTCTTTCAATTTTTTAAAGGCAACTTGGAATTATTTTAGGTTACCCTGTATCATGACAGTTCCATTCTTGTGTTCATCGTTATCATTATAGTGTCGTGGTCATTAGGGTCTTTAATTTTTGCTTTCCACCCATTGCACATTCCCTCTTTCTTTACAGAGGGGTAGTGCTTGAAAAAGGAGAAATGTGCAATTACTTAAAGAAGCATTCCGGATCAATTGCTATTCGCTAACGATATGCTAGCGGCTACGAAATCTCTTGAAATGTGCTGCCTTTGACATTATGACAAACTAGTTACTCAACAACTGTCCTAACACAGTCAAACATCAAGCAAGTGCAACACAAGACAAAGCAAGTAGAAATCCAGGCGGCGTTATGCAATCTTACATTTAGCGGTTGTATGCCTATGGACCGTGGTATGGCAATGGCACGGAGGCGATTCTCCATATTAAAAGTCATTGTAGCGCCCCAATTTTTTTCAAGCTGTTTTTTTTTAAGGTAAAACTGCTTATCCTAACCCTAATCCTGAAGTATAATTGTTGCATAGTGTTACTTTAAGGGGAATTTTACTTATTTTTCGCATATATATGCTTGTAACCAATAACTTTAATATATAGTCCTACTTGAACTCACTTATCTATCATGCAATATGCTTATTAGAATATTACATGGCCAAAACATGTATCAGGCACAAGTATTCCTGGTTTTGGCGGAAGACAAAGGAGTAATGGTCATTTTAAGGACCTGACGGCTGCCATTTTGAAAATGGGGCCTTTCTTGGAGTCAAACTTTGGTAAACTTTTAGTATGTGTTTAAGTACATCTGATACTAGTGTAAACCACTGAAAAACCTTTTGTTAGAATTTTTTCGGGGTCAAGTCATATTTGCAGCTGACTAATTGTACATTTCACCTGAAATCCAGAAACCCCAAAACACTGATAATTTGTGTCTTTTCAGCTATGAGTGGATTGTCCCCATAACATGGTCCAAGAACGGACGTCCACAGGAACCTAAATGGCTTGTCACTAAGTCAAGTAAATAGATTATTTTATTTGCTTCCAATTATGTTGTTTCGTGTTTGTACCCCACCAGTTGATACTTATGTGCTTGTGATTCACACAACACTTGAGTATACTTGTAAGATTTTCTTATATCATTTTACCCAATTCCATAAGTAATATAAAAAGTGGAGTATACAATATTTTTTTTACTTCATTCATACAATTTGCAGCTGTGCATGCACCAATGAAGACTACGGAGTGGGTTCTTGTAAACCTCGACGAAGTTGGATTCTTCAGGGTCAATTATGACATGGCCAACTGGGAGCGCCTTCTTACTAAGCTAAACAACGACCATAAGGTACACAAAAAGTAGAAAGGTTTACCATAAGGTACACAAAAGTGCTGTGTGCTGCTGGGTATGGGTTTATATGTTTGTGTGTGGTAAATATATGTGTGTTGTGAGTGTATGTATGTAGTATGTATGAGTTGGTGTTTGCATATGTTGGTTTTGGGCTGTTATTTGTATTTTATGTTATATTATATTCTATATATATACTGTATGAGTGTCTGTGTGTGTGTGTGTTCAATTTCTGTGTTTGTGATGCTGTTACTGCATTTTTTCCCTCCCGGGTTTGTAGTATGTAGTCTTTATGAGTTCCTGTAAGCTTGTCTGTGTTGTCCATGACATTGAAGTGCTCTGTGGGTGCGGTTGTCCGTATTGTATAAACACATTCTTGGTGTTTTATGCAGAACATTCCCGTCATCAACAGGGCCCAGATTGTGGATGATGCATTCAATCTCGCCAGGTAAATGTATCTTTGTTTATCCCTAATGATCTGCAATGTAATGGCAAAAAAAATAACTGCAATAACTACTGTAAATCTTCTTTTAGAGCAAAGATTATAGACACTGTTCTGGCTCTAAGAACCACACAGTACCTGTCAAATGAGACCGACTACATGCCATGGCAGTCCACTGTGCGCAGTCTGGATTATTACTTCCTCATGTTTGATCGCACCGAGTTGTACGGGACCATGCAGGTTAGTGTTTGGATTAAGAGCCAGTCTCAATACATGACTGGATAAATAATATTCTATGTCAATTTGTACAAGTCTAAAAGGTGTAGAGCCAAGAGCAAGGATTCATTTGATAAAAATCTCATACACCACCGGAACACATGAGACTCTGATCCTGGATAGATTTGTCTTTACAATCGTGTTATCTGTGTTATCTAACGACACACTATCTTCAGTAATGCTTTACAACCATGTTACCTGCCCTGTAAAAACATCAGTTAATGTATTATGAATGTTAAAGAGCATGCACAGTCTAACTAATGTTTTTCTCAAGGCAATTTTTAAAATTACATTTTATCATTGAATTCAGCTGGATTCCTAACAGTTGTCAGACTACGACCTCATGATTTAAGTCTAATGAGACAACGTGCCTACAAAGTGACTATGCGTTTTGTGCGTTTTGTTATTTCACATCATTAATTAAAAATATCTTCTGTGTGTTTTAGAAATACCTAAAGAAACAAGTGGGGCCTCTTTTTACACACTTTGAGACCATCACTGGAAACTGGTCGAAGGACCCTACAGGACACAATGACCAGTAAGGCATTTGATTGTGTTCTCAAGATGAGCTCAAAACAAGGGACGATGTTTACTTTTTGTCCTCTACAACAACAGGATGTTTCTCCAGCTGTTGACAAACTCTAACTATTCACTCATAACAATTTTCAATAAACCCTCAGATATTACCAGACTATTACAAGAACATTACTAGTTCACATGTTTCCACTGTTGTGTTGAACATGAAAGAATAGTCTGTATTTCCATGTTTATACAGTTATGTTCATAACGGTGCGTTCATGCATTTTACAGGTACAACCAAGTGCTTGCAATCTCCCTAGCCTGTAAAGTAGGAGTGCCAGGCTGCGCTGAACTTACCCTCGGCTGGTTCAAGCAGTGGATGAACAACCCACAAACGTACACGTGAGTCTGACGCTCAGTGTGTGTGCACCGTCCAGAGAAAACACTCAACCAGACTGATAGCCTACTGTGCTTTGTATCCAGAAAGAACAATGAATAAAGGCACACAAAATTGAGACTGAAGTTCCATGGGTTTGATTTGGGCTCATAGGTTATTGGCAGGCCAGAAATAGTGGAAATGATTAACACTAAACTCAATTAAGGCTGTTTACATATATCTTTCATTGTTCATACTTTTTGTTCATACATTTATGACTGCTTCTAATAAGTCATCTACGGGGAAAATATTACAGCCGAGTGCTTGTTTATTTCCTTGGATGTGCTTGTGAGTCTATCCCCCCCCTGAAGCAGCAGGTGTACTCAGGTGATCTGTTTGTGTGTTTGTGTGTTCATCTAGCATTAGTCCCAATCTGAAGCAGACGATGTACTGTAATGGCATCGCTGCTGGTGGTGTGGATGAGTGGGACTTTGCCTGGCAGATGTTTAAGAACACGTCCAACGCCGCAGAGGCTGAAAAACTGCTCTATGCCCTCTCCTGCACTAAAGTACCGTGGCTGCTCAACAGGTGTGTATATGTGCGTGTGTGTGTGTGTGTGTGTGTTTGTGTGTCCGCGCACGTGTGTGTGCGTATGTGGGTGCAAGTGTGTGTGTAAAAGAGCATGTGTTTCACCGAAGCCCTTGAATGAATGACTACATACAGTACATGGCTAAATACATGACTAAATACAGATTTCTTAATAATTTAGAAAAAGACGTTCTTACTTCATGAATTTCTCTCATAGAAATGTCAGGCTGGTATTAGTGACTAAATTATTCTCATTGGTTGACTTGAAGGTATCTCAAGTACTCTCTGGACCCCAACATGGTTCGCAAACAGGACGCTACCTTCTCCATTATCTACATCGCTGGCAACGTGATCGGCCAACCACTGGCATGGGACTTCATCAGAGCCAACTGGGCGTTCATTTACAACGAGTGAGTAACAGCCCTGCTTATGACTTGTGGCTTGAACTTGCTATTTTATTACTCTCTGCTTTTTTGATGGATTTAGTTTATTTATTTTCTGTATATATATAAGTATATATAAATATAAACACAATACTCTGTTCTTGTTTATTCCTCAGTTATGGAGGTGGTGGGCTGTCCTTCGGAAGACTGATCACTGGAGTCACGGAGAGATTCTCCACAGAATATGAGCTCAAACAGGTACCCCATGACAGATGGAGGCCACTGTAGGAGGGGGGGGGGGCTCAAATGGGGTCAAAGGGCATTGTTTTCCAGGTCAGGGGCCTGAATGGGCCAGAACTACCTTGAGGCATCCAGACAGCTTGGGATAGGGGCAGGACATTCTAGCAGCAATTCAAGATAGCACCTTAAAGTGGTTTAAGGAGAGTGTATTGAATGGACAGGATCTTTCCTGTTACTTTTTGACGGTCAGTCTCTTCCTGTGCATTGCAGGCCAGTTGGTGTTTACGTGTCATGAGTTCGATTTTGTTTATGTGACGCTTATTTTACACTCAGGGTTCCTTCCTTTCTTCATTACTGTAGACACTTCATTCCAAAATAACTTCCTTGTCCCATTTCTCTCAACACACAGCTGCAGAGCTTCAAAGCGGAACATGCTGCAACAGGCTTTGGCTCGGCGACCATAGCCCTGGACCAGGCCATTGAGAAGACAGCAGCCAACATCAAATGGGTTGCAGAGAACCAAGAGAAGGTGTCCCAGTGGTTGTCTACAGCAGCGAGACAACAGTGAATCGGAAGAAAAACATGTACAGATCAGTGGAGTTATACGTTGAGATTTCCAATTGCTAATTGGTCTCATGCTAGTGTAAGGGCTACATTGAAACAGCCAAACATTGTTATGCATTATTTAATTATGATTTACATTCAACCTGTGTAACATAGTGTGGCACCAGCACTTTTAAGATCTGTATCATATTTTTATTTGTTAAAGTTTACATTCAGTGAAGGCAGGTGAACAACGGCAGTAAACGGCTGATGGCTGCCTGTATGGGTTTTACACACTTGGTACTAAAACTGAGATTAAAAAAAAGGTTTCTATTCTATTGGTAGCTATATTTTTTAATCAATAAAACACTGTATAGATTTAAAACTGATCAGAAAGAGGTTTGTTTTGACTGTGTACACACACAAAGTCTATGGTGCTCATACACATACATATCCATACCCAAAGTGTGTTAAAAAAAAGTGTGTGTGACTTCCTCATAAGTGTCGGAGCAGCTGAATAAGTGTACACAACAGGACCTGTTGAATACAGAATACACACACAAACACACACACACACACACACACACACACACACAAACAAACACAAACACACACACACACACACACACACACACACACACACACACACATACACACACACACACACACACACATCCTCAGTGATTGTTTCCCGGGCGGCATAATTCTCCTCTACTATGACTACATCACAGACATACACACTTGGGCTGACCCAAGAGGCCCACAACTAAAAGACCTTAGATAACCTCAGATAACCTTCACCCAGCATCCCAACCTTTAGAGTAGCCTATGGACCATACAGGCTCAGATAACCTTCATCCAGCATCCCAACCTTTAGAGTAGCCTATGGACCATACAGGCTCAGATAACCTTCATCCAGCATCCCAACCTTTAGAGTAGCCTATGGACCATACAGGCTCAGATAACCTTCATCCAGCATCCAAACCTTTAGAGTAGCCTATGGACCATACAGGCCTAACTGGCTCTTCACTTTCATTGTCCTAGTATGAGAAAACTGGCCAACAATTCAGTGACAGAAATTCGTGGCAGTGTTTTTTACAGTCAACCCCATACTTGATAAAGGATCATAACAGCATCCTAATTTCAAAACTGTTAACACTTTATTTGGACAGTCCCTTACAGACTATCTACAGATGTTCCGATTATAAACAAACTACCTGTTAAAACTCTGTTAACTATAATTCATGGTTAAGGTTAGGAAAGGTAGATGTTCAGTAAATAATTACAAAGGCTGAACTTGAATATCAACAAACCAGTAGAAGTCTCTGTAGACGTATCCAAATAAAGTGTTACCCAGTTTTTAACTGAAACTGTTGCAGGACTGTTACTCAACACGAACAGAAAATAGTCCTCACACTTAAAATATAACTTGGTGGTATTGGGCAAGATGTTCCTTCCACCATGTTCCTGACGTTTATAGAAGCAACACTCATTGACCTCAAGCACAGGAAACGAAACTGCTGCGCGTGGCCTTCCAATGATCAGAATATCTGAAAGGGAAACATTTAGCATTTTAGTCACGTCTTCTTTCATTAACAATTTTGCATGTGGCACAGTTAGTGTTAAATGACGCCGGTGCTGTCTCGTCACTGATGAACATAATTCTTTTCATTTACGAGATTAACAGAGTATATGATTAGTCCATAATTCAACATGATTGCAGAGCGATCTGCCACAGATCTTTCATAGCTTTCCTGACTGTGCCTGGTGACATTAATGTTTCCTTAATCCTTCGAAATGCAATATCAATACTTTTGAGACAAACTGTGGCACTGTGAAGGTAGAGCTATTCATGTCCAGAAGGGTCTCATGGCTTTTCAAACGGTGTCATATTTTAGAAATATAGATATATAGTCTTATTGCACTATACCTATTGTTCTCCCACAAACAATTTATGTTTTTATGTAAACATTTTACCTATTTCAAGGCAATATAAACGTTTGTTTGAGAGGGTCTACATATGTATCTCACGAACATTCAGTGATTTTAAGTTTTTAACACACTTTGGTCCTCTGTGCTTACAATCTATTGAGTATTTCAACTCAATGTCTGGAGAAACCTGGAATGACAGAATACATCTGGATGAATGAGTACAATGACGTAGTTGAATGTTTGATTACAATGACGAGATGAACCTAAATGTTTGATTACAATGACTTCATGAAGCTCAAAGTTTGATTACAATGACTTAATGAAGCTGAATGTTTGACTACAAGGACTAGATGAAGCTGCATGAGGGGCCGGTTCCAAATGGCTTGCTAGCTGAATGACTGAATTTAAGATTGGTAGAATAAGAATGATAGGATGAATGTAGTTGACTGAAACGAGTGAGTGGATGGACTTGAATGGCTGAGCAGAATAACTGGACGAATGAATAATTTTATTATAATAATCAACAGAATAAGAATGACTAGATGAACCTAGATGGCCGAAGGAAATGAGTGGATGGGTAGCGTGACTTTAGGAACCTTTGAGCTAAGGAATGTTTGAGCGAATAATGGAAATGGAAATGGAGCCCTAGTGACTAGAGACTGTTTTTAACGGCAGAGACAGTGACACACAATTTAGTCTCTGCATTTTACCCATCCAGGGTAGTGATACACACAGTGAAGCACACTAACCCAGAGCAGTGAGCTGCCTTCAGCGGCGCCCGGGGAGCGGTGATCGGGGTAAGGTGCTCAAGGGCACCTCAACCGTGGAGGTGGGCATGGGAGAGCAGTGCTCTACCACTTCCCCCACCCACATTTTTTTCCCCTACTGGTCGGGGATCGATCCGGCCACCCTCCGGTTACCAGCCCGAAAACCTAACCAGTAGGCCACAGCTGCCAATAATGGCATGATAACCCTGGATGATCAATCTGTGGCTGACTCAGTGGTCTTCACTTCGACGCTTGACAACAAGCTGATCTGGCCAACACCCATCAGCATATACAGTACAGAGCATATAATTGTTCTCCTTGATTTGACGATAACTTGACGACCGCCTCAAACCCACTGTCCAGGAGTCTCTCCAGACTGTATAGTATGGGCATTTAACATCTGGGGAACAGCATGAGTGTGTGGTACTTCCTCTGGGGAACATCAGGAGTGTGTGGTACTTCCTCTGGGGAACATCAGGAGTGTGTGGTACTACCTCTGGGGAACATCATGAGTGTGTGGTACTTCCTCTGGGGAACATCAGGAGTGTGTGGTACTTCCTCTGAGGAACATCAGGAGTGTGTGCTACTGCCTCTGGGGAACATCAGGAGTGTGTGGTACTTCCTCTGGGGAACATCAGGAGTGTTTGGTACTACCTCTGGGGAACAGCACGAGTGTGTGGTACTACCTCTGGGGAACAGCACGAGTGTGTGGTACTACCTCTGGGGAACATCAGGAGTGTGTGGTACTTCCTCTGGGGAAAATCAGGAGTGTGTGCTACCACCTCTTGAGAACATCAGGAGTGTGTGGTACTACCTCTGGGGAAACATCAGGAGTGTGTGGTACTACCTCTGGTAATGCATTGACACTGCAGAAGCCTTTGAAAATGCTCGCTGCCAACTGACAGTAAATCAAGGCCGATTTTCAGTTCCGTGTTTTCAGTTTCCTGAGTTTCTGCCATCTCAGAGAAAGGGCAAACCACAAGAGGGGCAAGGCCTTGGCCACTTCCTATAAAGGGGCAAGGCGTGGCCACTTCCTATAAAGGGGCAAGGCGTGGCCACTTCCTATAAAGGGGCAAGGCGTGGACACTTCCTATAAAGGGGCAAGGCATGGACACTTCCTCTAAAGGGTGATGGACGAAAATATAGATGGATACAAAATAAACAAGTCACACCAATGTTAATGACTAAAGCAAAACATATGAGGCCCTTCCCTCATTAGCTGTACAGAATTTATCCTCTCTTCTTTATTCAGTTGAAATTGCATATTTTGCTAATCCTCAGACCCTTTGCGTATACTGTTTGTCTGTTTTAAAATCCAGTTATGTTGTCAACTTGATGGTATATGACATTGTATTGATTAATGGTGTATTGTCACTGCAAGACATTTGGTTTAAGCTACATTCTCATGTACTGACTTTTTACTAAGATGATAAATGGAAGGGACTGGTTCTACTGTGTTTGGCTTCTTCTTCTTTTAGTTTCACTGAAGCGTTTATATGGCAGTTTCCCATTTCATAACACAGTCCTTTGCATTGTTGTTGAAAACTACAAGGTCTTTTGGGCAGCAGAGGTTGGGTAGTAGAGTGCAGACAAGGCAGTGCTCCATTGTGTGGTCTGCTTCTCCACATTCACAGGTGGTTGGGCCAGTCTTGTCACACACTGACGATGGCGTAAGGCCGAAACGCGTCTGTACTAAAATAAACTGGTCTTATTGTTAAAAGAGAAAAGCTTGAGAGTGCGGTTTTCATTCTACCAATAGTTTACATTATTTTACTCGCACCCGAAAACGCATTTATATACAGTGGTGGCCAAAATTATTAGAACACCTTACAGATCTGAGAATATCGACCTTTTTTTTGTCTCCAAAACATTATTTAATTTCATGATGTAAATGAAACATGCAGATGGTTGTTCTGAGCACAACAAATATCAGATGAATTGATTCCTACTGTTTTTATCCACTTTTAACTCTAATATTTGGTACGCCCACCTTTGGCAGCAATTACAGCAGCACATCTCTCTGGCATAGTCAATATATTTCTCGAGAACTTCAACACTAATGTTATCCGATGCCTTTTGCAACTTAAGCCAAAGGCTTTCCTTTGAGTGTACAATAGATCTGTCCAGTTTATTTTCCAACTCGCCCCAAATTTGCTTGATGGGTTTGAGGTTCGGACTTTGAGGGGGCCGGTCCATAGATTCCTTCTGTCACAGGTCGTACTGGCACAGTTACAAGAATGTTTAGGGTCATTGTCCTCTTGGAAAATAAATCCAGGCCCATTAACACCACTCCCAGAAGGTACTCCATGCCTCACCAGAATGTTATGGTTTACTTTGTTATCCATGATGCCATCAATTTCGCCAAAGTCATCTGTTCCTAAGGATTAAACGGCACCCCACACCATAATACAACCCCTTCCTTGTTTAACTGTTGGCCAGAGACACTCATTTTTATATCTCTCCCCCTCACTTTGTTAAACATACACTCTTCGCTTGTTGCCAAACTATTCAAACCTGGACTCATCAGTCCACAACACTTTATACCAATCTTTCTTTGTCCATTTCTTGTGTTCTTTTGCAAATTTCAGGCGTTTCACTCTATTCTTCTCTTTCAGTAATGTTTCTGTGCTGCTATTCTGCCAAAAAGTTATTTTTCTCACAGCTTCCGACGCACAGTTCTTGGGAACACTATTGAACCATTAGTCATTGTGGTGTTGATCTCGTCACCAATTCTCGTGAAGTCTTTCTTCAGTCCTTAAGACTGATAATTCTGAGATGATTCACTTCACACAGTTTATTTTTTTAGCCTCTCCCCTTTCGGTTCTGGTGGCATGGCGGTCTAAAGTGTATTTTACAGTGCTTGGACTGCATGTCAAGTCCTTGGCTATGCGGCGGTAACTACAGCCAGCATCAAAAAGTGCCTTTATTCGAACCCGTTGCTCACTCATTAGCTCATTCTTCACCTTAGCCATGTTCAAAGAGCAACATTTGCTTCAAGACTGCCTCTAGAGGCTTTGAATCTATACCAATTGGTGGTGTGGCCTCAGTGACAAAACCCTTATGTTACAAATCACTTAATGCGGAAGATAGGCCTTGTACATTCAAAAGAATCACCGAGCTGTGTCCTGAGACTCTTGCATTACCATCAATTTAACCACGACCACACCTGACAATGATTAAACAAGTAATTTTTCTTCTTCTGTGAAGGAACATGATTGTGTGACATTGACAGTGAAATAGGCCTAGTTTGTTTTTGTACAGAAATTGACCTAAATCTACTTATGATAGCTCTATTCTATGGTTTATAGAGCATAATGATGACTTTGTAGGTATTTCATTAGTTTTAAGGGTATTTTAATGGCCAATTCAACAAAAACAACTGAAACCTCTTAAATATGCCTAGTGTTCTAATAATTTTGGCCACCACTGTATTTGTTTTGAAGTAGAGCGCGCCTATCCCTACGAATGCCAGTCTTGTAGCCCCATCTGACCAGAGCATCTTTGGATCGTCCTGTTCTTGTTCTGAGGCGGTTTAGTGTTTTCCATTGGGTCCATGATGCTTCTGCACCAGGGGGTAGTTTTTCAGTGGGGGGTATTCCCATGCCAGTTGGAGGTGTTTGGCTGAGACACAGTTGAACTGATGTGAACCAAATACTACTACAGAATGCCCATTAAAGGTACAATCAATGGAAGGGAGCTGTGTCTCTGTAGTAATCACAGGTCAAGCGATACTTTGAGGAATAACAGATCTGATGAGTTGCTGACGTTACACCTGGAGCAGGAGACTGGTATGTGGGCCAACTTTAATCAATTAAACAGTGATTTGTCACATTGAAATCTGCTAAGAATCTATCAAGTACTTAATGTTATTTGCCTTTTACCCCTCCCCACTATTACTATACCTACGTATAAGGTCATTCCTGGAAGCATTTGAATCAGTATGGTCTAAATATGTAAAAAATAATAATAACAATTAATTAATTAATTTAAATTTGCTTGTAGCCTATCATACTTTTAGTTGCAATGGCTTCACAACAGACTACATATTTAACAAACAGTAATGTTTAATAATTTTCAGATTAAAATTCAAAGAGATTTGCCCGACCAGTAGGAAAAATGTGGGCGGGGGAAGTGGTAGACCACTGTTCTCCCATGCCCACATCCACGGCTGAAGGGCCCTTGAGCAATGCACCTAACCCGATCACTGCTCCCCGGGCGCCGCCAAAGGCAGCTCACTGCTCTGGGTTAGTGTGCTTCACTGTGTGCTTCACTGTGTGCTTCACTGTGTGCTTCACTGTGTGTATCACTACCCTGGATGGGTTAAATGCAGAGATAGAATTCAGAGTGTGTGTGTGTCACTATCTCTGCCATAAACCTAGTCACTAGGGCTCATTTCCTCATTTCCAACATGACAAAGCCAACTCCATATCATCATAGTCCATGAGGTAGACAGATATTGAGATAGACAGCCCACTCCAGGTTGTGTCAACTGTTCCCGTCCATGATTGCAAAGATCAGGGCGTAATCAATTCAGGGAATTTGTCAAAATCTTTCCTGTATGAAACAGGACGTTTAAAAGACAGCAGTCTGCCAGTGGTCTGAATCACTCTAGCTCCTGACAACAATGAGGGCATACTACTCCCATGCCAGCAAGCGTGTGAAAGTGGTGGGGCTTCTTCTAGTCACCATCATCGCCATCACCGTCATCCTGTCTGTGGCCATCCTCACTACCACACCAACACCATCAAATGAGCCCTGGAACAACTACCGGCTGCCTGACACTCTCAAGCCATCCCAATACAATTTGACTCTGTGGCCTCGTCTGGAGAAGGATGAACACGGCATGTACATCTTCACAGGCCACTCTACTGTGGACTTTGAGTGTGTGAAGACGACAGACCTGATCCTCATTCACTCCAACAAGCTCAACCTCACCAAGTTCAACGGGCATCACGCAACCCTGACTGGACTGGATGGTGCAGCTGCACCAGCTATTAAGACAACATGGCTTCAACAGAAGACACAGTATCTGGTCATCCAGCTCAACGGCAAACTAGTCCAAGGAAAATCCTACCAACTCTACACCAGATTCCAGGGAGAGCTGGCTGAAGACATGGCTGGGTTTTACAGAAGCCACTACACTGAGGGTGCAGAGACAAAGTAAGAAAACAATTATGAACTTGTTTATCAACCTCATTTAAACTTTTCTACACAAGCTTGACTGGTGAACTAGCTAAAGACCTGAGAGGATTTGACTGGAATGGATACTAGGAGGGATCAGAGTTCAAAGTAACTAAAGTAAGTCAAGCTATATTACTTAGACTACTAGTAGAGTAGAGTGGCATCAGTTTCACAATCCACTTTTAAAGTGCTATTAGAGTTGACCTCTGAAATGACCAAGAAGTAATTTCAAGAGAGAGAGAATGCAAAAATAGATATGAAATGAAATGAATGAATATGGGTTTCAGAGCTCTTGCCACAACCCAAATGGAACCTACAGATGCTAGGAAGGCTTTCCCCTGCTTTGACGAGCCAGCCCTGAAGGCTATCTTTCACATGACTCTCATCCACAATCACAACACTGTAGCCCTTGCCAATGGCATGGAGACTGGTGAGTTTGGCACACCATAGCTGTGTGTTGAATCTACTGTTGGTGAGCTTGGCACGCTATAGCTGTGTGTTAAATATAATATTGCTGAGTTTGGCTCACCATAGCTGTGTGTAAGCGGTGTTCAGGCACTGGGCACTGTAAAGTGCCTTTAGACAACTGTAATGATTTGGCGCTTTACAAATAAAAATGAATTGAATTGTTAAATCTACAGTAAACTAATGTTAACATTTCCTGACTTCTACTGTTACTGTAGGAGATATCCTCCCAACTTCTTAGTGGGGTGTGCATGCAAAATAATTATGGAGGCAAGGTCCCTGTTTATATGAAGTTACCTGATTGGCGAAAGCAACCATACCATATCGGACATAAAGTTGCTGGTTACAGAGCCTGTGACAGTCGTAGACACTTTTATTGTATTTTATTTTTAGGCCTGCAATTTTTAATGGTATGTAACTGTTAGACCATAAAGGTTAACTTGCAGGTTTCAAAATAGTTTTTTACTGAAACTTGAAACAAACCTTTATAAAAAAAAAAAATGCCAACAGCTATATGATACAGTAATGTTTCAGTGTCTGGCCATGTTTCTGTTACGTGCCTATTTGCATTGTGATTCAGCTGTGAAAACAAATGTTGGTTTGCCCTCATTTTCCAATAAGATGCATTTTTGGTCTATACTTTTGACATGTGGTCCCCTTTAATCTGTCCTTTATTAGGGACTGTCAACACCACAATGGAAGGGGTGAAGGTGTCCATAACCACCTTTGAACCAACGCCAATAATGTCCACCTACCTGGTGGCTTTAGTTGTTTGTGACTTTGACTACATCAGGTCACCAGAAGGGGCAAAAGTCCTGGTAATCTCGCCTCCTCTAACTCCCTGCCATCCTTGGGCACACATGCCCTCTCTCTGGGGTCCACAGTAGCTCATTGCTGCCCCCTATCCATTTCCAAAGATACTGCAGTTTAATTACTGGTAAACTCCTGCAGTCCCATCCCTTATTCTTATTCTGTTCACAAACTTGTAGTTCTTATAGTTACATAACTATCACCTTTAACATTATCAAATAGGTGTCAATGCAAGAAAACTAGACATTTTGGGGAACCATTTGACACTATACCATTCTTTAGTGGATAGATGCCTCATAGGAGAGAAAGTACGGGGCAATTTTTTAAAAGAGGTAGAATTTTTTAACCTGTGCTTTATTTTCCCTTCTTTTTGGGTCCAGTAACTGAATAACTCTGGGTCAATAGTTGTAAAAAACTGATTAGCTCTTGCGAGGGACCAGACGGTCACCCAACGTTGTTTGGGGATGTGGCGACTGGACTGGGTGGTGAAGTGTGGAAGAACCGTGCAGGAGAGGGTGGGTGCCCATGAAATAAAACAAACAAACAAATACCGGCTGTACTCACAGGTACTGCAGTACTCTGCACCCTGGGGACCTGCTTGTCTTATTATTATGGGGGTGGAGTCCAAAAGTCTTAAAGGCACCATCCCTTTTTTTGCCACAGTGAGGAGGGGGAGAATTCACCCTCTCACAGTTCTTCAAACACCAGACCAAACTGATTTTTACAGTTACTGTATTGAGTTCCAGTATTGAGCCTGTCATTTGTTTACTTTGACACGGATTGCTTGCGGTTGCTGATTATAGCGTTCTAACTCAATACTGGAAAGATTTTGATCGTTTCTGCCCCAAGTAAAAATGTGGACCCAAAAACATGGGAAATTATGGTTAAAATAGCACAGTTAAAAATAGCAGTTAAAAATAGTAAAGTTATTTTTTTCCTTCTGCATCATGCCGTCATGTGTATTCATGTGAATTTTCGAAAGCATCATCACTGTATGTGCTTCACTTGTAGGTCCGTGTGTGGGGACGCCGGCAGGCCATCGCGGAAGGTCAAGGTGATTTTGCTCTGCAGAAGTCAGGGTCCATTCTGGAGTACTTGGAGAGATACTTGAATGTCACATATCCCCTCACGAAATTAGGTGAGATTTTAACTCAACAAGTGATGTATGCTGCAGGACAGGAATGTTCATTTCAGAACATGCTGATGAGCCGTCGAGGGGACAGGGACTGAAATATGTGTGTGTGTGTGTATGTGTGTGTGTGTGTGTGTGTGTGTGTGTCTTCAACTCTACTTGACACTGGTTGACACATGCGCATTAACTCAACCTCGGTTTGGAGTTGGTGTTGGCAATGATCCAGGGGATTGGGAGACAGCCTTTAGGGAAATTCCCTACCTAGTGTGTGTGTGTAGAACTACTGAAATCTATATAATTGGTGTTGCTCATGCTGTGGTTGTAATTTTAACATCTTACTATCATGAATATCCTTGTGATTATTCTAATTACTAAGATCATACACACACTGGTGATTATACTGTTGGTTAATGGTACACACACAGATGAGTGAGTTTTCATTTACATAATTTCCACCACAACATGTATTTTAAATGTTAAATTGCAATCCAAAATGAATAAACAATCCAAAAACAGATACAGCTGTGAGCTTTACTCCTTCAATAAAGACATCAGGGGGCTATGAATTTGATGATTACTTGGAGAAGAACATACAGACTGTTTTATTTGTGTTCAAGTGTAGGGATGATGTTTTTAGCCAGTCGGAGACAGTCGGACCAATGCTGCAGTTAGTTTAGTGGCAGCCTGTTCTGGTTTTTGCATGTGTATAAAGAACAGTGTCATCTGCATACTCTCTCTCTCTGTCTCATTCTCTATGTCTGTCTGTCTTTCTTTCTCTCTCACTCATTCTCCATGTCTGTCTGCCCTCTCACAGATCATATAGCTGTGCCTGCCATGTGGGCTTTGGCAATGGAGAATTGGGGGCTGATAACCTACAGACAGACGCGCCTTCTTTGTCACCAGAATAAAACAGAAGAAGGAAGATATAGCTCTGCCAGACTCATAGCCCATGAGGTGGCTCACATGGTAAGATATGGGTGACCGTAGTCGTATCTCAGGAACTGGGAGACTCCTCACTATGGACTCTGATGGCAAAACAACTAGACAGGAGCAAGACCCTGGGGGGCAGATCTATTTGATGCCACATGTAATGCAATGCCAGGCAAATGTGGCTTCATTTCATAAGTAGAAGTCAACAATTCGAATAGGGGATGGCAGGAATGGGTGTCCATCAATGTTTGTGTAGGGGTAGGCAAGAATCTGTGTAGGGTTAGTGTTTGTCATCATGCTGTGACAACCCTCAGCGCCCTCTATTGTCAGTGTAGTGGTCATGCATTGACTGCGGGCTGATTAACCCACACACACGCACACGCACACGCACACGCACACACACACACACACACACACACACACACACACACACACACACACACACACACACACATCCTCTTCAATACACACATTTACTTTACCTCCACACTCCAACCTCCCTCTGTAATTGCTGCCATGTATCCATAAATGTCTGATGTAGTCAGCATCAGCAGGAAGAGATTTTTTTCTTCTTTCACTCGTTCTCCCTCTCTTTCCCCTCCCCTTTTTCTCCTCTCTTTCTTTCCTTTTTTCTCTTGTTCTTCTTGTTGCCTTGAGGTGTCTCTAGGTAACTGCTCAGCAACTACTTGTGTTCAGTCATATCCAGACACATGCGAGTGTGTACATTAATGACGATGTATTTGCATCGTGTGTTTGCAGTGGTTTGGAAACCTGGTGACGATGAAATGGTGGAATAACATCTGGCTGAACGAGGGATTTGCCACCTACTTCTCCAATCTGGGCCTTGCAGCAGTTGAACCAGATGAGAAACTGGTAAGTCTGTGTGCTCTCACCTTGATTGTCTTAATAAGAACAATAAGGACGTGAAAACTTTTCCACTGTCAGTTGTCAATAACCCTGTTGTCTTGAGTGCTGCCCATGATGAATAGTAATATAGTTAGTTTCGTCCTACTTTTGTGTTAACTGATGGAACAGCGGATCACCTAATTACTGTTTATAATAGATACATTGATGTTTCGTCTTTTTTCTACCATGATTGTCTGATTCTGATCTGATTGTTTTAATACTGTAACATGTAAGGGATAATGTATTGTCCGGAGGTCATTCCGGACATACATCATCCGCTGCGCGTCGGGGTGCTGTTCGCCCCGTCGGGATTTATTTTTGGATAATGACAGACGGACAATACATTATCCCGCTTATTATACAGTTAGTAGCCAAAAACGATAGAAGACAGTCCTCCAACATACCTCTTTTTAATGATTTAGTTGCCGTTTTGTGATTCTGTTTAGAAATAAATAGTTCTTCACGCAAATAGAACTTTTAAGTTTCAACCCATTACTTGCTGACTTCAAATAACAATGAATCTGTGACGTTATATGACCGGACTTCTTGAAGAATGATATGAAAGATGTGAATAAGATGCACAAAACCCTTTGCCAATGACAGCGGTCAATATCTTTTCGCAGCGGTGTATCAGGAAATATTCACCGGCAAACATTGGGATGGCCCATTCAAATCAACGGTACTTTTTGGAACATTCTGAAGAGGCATATAATAAAGTTATTTATTTGGATCTGCTTTCCTGGAGCATTCCTAGTACTTTCTTATTTTGGGAGAAATACTTTGCTTTCGTATCTGCATATGGTGCATAGTCCTCATCGATGGGGTTCACCATGTTCCTACGGTAGCCCAGAACGGACAAACCAAAAGACTGGCCCTAGAGAGGGCCTTTTGTTTTTTCGTGGCACCTGACAATCATCATAGCTTCTCCTACACTCTTGGAAAGGGGGAAGTATTCAGTTTGGCAGTCTCAGCACCAGATGACACTAAATCCTATAGACTGTGCCCTTAAGTACAGATCTAAATCCTACAGACTGTGCCTTTAAGTACAGACCTTCAATCTACGTATAGAAATCCATTCTGATTTATACTGCAGTCCGTAAACTTTTAAGCAGTTCACAGTCTTACTTGATGTCCCTTCGTCTATTTGTGGTCATACAAAGCACCTTTGATCTGGCCTCTATCACCTACATGCTTGTCAACTATTAATTCTACAAACATTGATTTGACAATATTCAGCCTCTAACACACATGTGTCAAACTCAAGGCCCGCGGGCCTGATCAGGCCCGACAAGCCATTTCATCTGGCCCGCCAGCTCCTCAGAATGTTGCAAAAAGTTCCATTGATTTGAATGAGCAACGGTGAAATTAAATTTGCCTCGCTTAAAGGCACCCAGTGCAACTTTCGAGGCTTAAAAATAAACATTCAATTTCTAGTCTTTTTTACACGTAGTAAGTTTCAATAACTCCATACCATTACATACCAACATTCAATCAGCAAAGATGAGACGTCGTTGTGTGGTGAGAACTGATAGAAAATCGATAACAACAACAATCGCCGCCATTTTCTTTATTTTTTGTAACCTACAATAAGTAATGCAGGCTTCCAGTCAATGGAAAAATGGCTTCTCCCCACCGCCGATTGTTGTTGTTCACCACACAACGACGTATCATCTTTGCTCCTTGAATGTCGATATGTAATGGTATGGAGTTATTGAAACTTACTACGTGTAAAAAAGACTAGAAATTGAATGTTTATTTTTCATTGAATGTTTACATAAAGTTGCACTGGGTGCCTTTAATTTCCCCTAAGGCTTAATAAAGTATCCATCTATCTCCTATTAGTCTATCTATCTGATATAGCTGAGAGTTGGTAGCATACGTCAATTTAGGCCTGCAAGCGCAAGTGCTTGGCCCACTGTCCGGCCCTCGACTTTGAACCATTTTTTTTATTTCGGCCCTCTATGTATTTGTGTTTGACACCCCTGCTCTAACATAACGTAAGCTACATATAAACTGGAAAAATGCAACCTTACCTTCCTGAATGCTATCAAGGATAGTTAAGTATGTATGTTGATACTCTACAGTAAGACCTGATTGTCCTGAATGCTGTTGTTATTTTCTTATTTATGTTGTTTTCTTGTCAATACTCTATAGACAAACCAAATTGTCTGGAATGACATCAGGACGGCATTTAGGGTGGATGCTGTGGTCCACTCACACCCTCTTTCTTTCCCTGAGGAAAACATAAACACTCCAGCTGAGATCAAGAGGGCTTTTGACGCCATCACCTACAGTAAGGTAGACCACTGACTCCATCACCTACAGTAAGGTAGACCACTGACTCCATCCCCTACAGTAAGGTAGACCACTGACTCCATCACCTACAGTAAGGTAGACCACTGACTCCATCACCTAGAGTAAGGTAGACCACTGACTCCATCCCCTACAGTAAGGTAGGTCACTGACTGCATCACCTACAGTAAGGTAGGTCACTGACTGCATCACCTACAGTAAGGTAGACCACTGACTCCATCACCTACAGTAAGGTAGGTCACTGACTCCATCACCTACAGTAATGTAGGTCACTGACTGCATCACCTACAGGATGCTTTTGGATCTGAATTGTAATAGTTTATGTTATGGCTTGGTCTGTATAACCTGATCTAACAAGTTCGTGTCTGTGTGGCAGGGTGCTGCCGTGCTGAGGATGCTTTCAGAGTTCCTGACAGAGCCAGTCTTTTCCAAGGGCCTGACTGTAAGTTTGAAGAAGATGTTCAGTTTCAGTTCACATTAACATCTGAATATTTCCCTGATAGGCTTCTGGCGCTTTGCATCATGCCTAGAATATGTTGATAAGGAATGAAAAATAACTTATTAAAGCCATGCAAAACCAATAAGTTAAATTTTATTTACATACCTATACTATGACAACAACTCAAGTGTGACCTTAAAGCCTACTGAACACGATGACATCTTTCAGTCTCTGGTGCCCAAAGTAAAGGCTATCCTGAAATTTATGCTAAGTTCATTTTGTGAAACCTTGTGTCTAAACATATAAAATAATAATATATATATTTCAGATGTGTTTACCTGTATGGACTCGTTTTGGAGGGGCATGTGATGCTACCTCAATAAAAAAGAAAAACTGAATTAAAAATTCTCTCCCAACAGAACTACTTGAATGAGTTTGCTTACAAAAACACAGTGCCCACAGACCTTTGGAAACATCTTCAAGCTGTAAGTTAACATCCATTGAAATATTCATATTTGTGCAAAAATACAAGGAACTTCACTGAAACCAGTTTCCTCACTGATTCCAAAAGGAGGTGGACAGGACTCCCACACTACAACTCCCAAGCACCATTGAGGGAATCATGGGCCGCTGGATCCTCCAGATGGGTTTCCCCATCATCACCATAGATACCACAACAGGAACCCTCAGCCAAAAGCACTTCCTGTCAGACCCTGAGTCAGTGGTGGACATGCCTTCCATTTACAAGTAAGGCTTGTTGACTGATTATTTAGTCATTCACAAATATAGTTCACTTCAAACCTGGATAACCTGCCTTTTGGGAGATTACCAAGCTATCATTTATTTTAAGACATGGGTAACATAAAGTTCATAGAGTTCACTGTTCAATTTTCAATTTTAATTCACATTTATTTCTTTATATAGTTCCTATAACAAGTTAAATGGTTTCAAGGCGCTTTACATAGCCCAGAGCCAGAACCCCCTTTGAGCAAGCACAAAGGTTACTGTGACAAGGGAAAAAACGCCCTTTTAACAGGACGAAGCCTTGAGCAGAACCCAGCTCATATGGGGGACAATTTGCATAGGCCCAGCAGGGTAGAGAGGTAGAAATAAAGGGGGGAGTTGCCTTATGGAATCACAAAGCTCTTATATTTTCTATTTCATTAAATGTGTTCAGAATGACACTGCTTGACAGGCAATACGTTCTCAGAAATGTTTGTAATGGGGCATCATAAATTAAAAGATGTAAAGACAATTGTCTCTGTACCTCTGATGTCTTCTCTAAGATGAAGACATGCTTCACAGATGCTAAATTTAAACACATTGTGATTTACCATCAAGTTTAATAAATATCCTTCTACATGATTTACCATCCAGTTCAATAAATATAATTCAGCCGTTAGCCCACCCAGATTTTTGCAATTTAAAGAAGGGCACACCTATAAATGCATATGTAAAACAAAATAGTCACTTTTTAATGCTTTGCGTCATCGTAACCCTTTAGCAGGCTACATCGCAAACTATTAAGGTTTGGATCATTTTCCAACTTAATCAGGAAGTTAAAACATGTAACATTCTTCTCTTTGGAAAGTATATGTATCATTATACAGTAGTATTACATTGACTTTTGCTCAGATGCTTTAAAGGACCCTTGTGTGAGTTCAGCTGATATATTTTCAATAACATATTAACTTTAGACCACGCAGGTAAGCAAACTCATGGTGCCCTTATTTATTTGAGTTTTTATCCAACTCCAAGTCCATATGCCACTGACACAGCAGGGCTCTTTTCTGATTTCAGTTATGAGTGGTTTGTTCCCATAACATGGACCAAACATGGTGTACCACAAGACCGTAAATGGCTTATCTCCAAGTCAGGTAATGAATTGTGTGTTTGCCTGAAGGGTTAGGGTTAGGGTTAGTATACCCCAGGTACACTCAGGCCAGTGGGTACTTAGTTCTCCTTCAACTGTGCTATCTTCATATTTTCAAACAGGTTATTCTGACAATGCTCAACAAAAATAATTGAATCACACATGCATTAAAGTGTAAGTTCACCCCCAGTTCTGAGCCTAACTCCACCCACTGCATCATTTAGAAAATGATAAAAAGTGGACAAGGGGTTCATCTTTATATTATAATATTTTTTTTAAATGTCAATCAATTTCAATAAATATGATATTTTTTTCGATATAAATTTCATAATTTAGATCCTAAATGTCCCTAACCGGTTGACTCTACCTCAGAATTGGCCTTGGGTGATTTTAAACAGTAGATGGCATGTTGAGAAAAAAAATGTCAACCCATAAAATGGTAATTTTGTCAGCATCAACACCAACATTGACGTGATTCATAGTAGTTTGCTGCTCAATAACACATTTAAATTTGCACGTTGTCTATAAATTATTTCTGTAAGACTGTTTTACACATAGATGTTCGTGAAATTTCAGATGTGCACGAGCCAATGAAGACGACAGAATGGATCCTAGCAAACCTCAACATAGTTGGATTCTATAGAGTCAACTATGACCAGGGCAATTGGGAACGCCTCTCTGCACAGCTTATCCGAGACCACAAGGTACACAAACTAGATAGATAGATTTGGTGGAATTGTCAATGGCAGAAATTAAGGGGGGAAAAATGATCATGAGTAAATTGAGTAAAAGAGAGACAGAGAAAAAATAACATGATTACTGTTACCTCAGTGCAGGATGAACTCTAAGGCAAAGCAAATTTATCAAATAGAATAACAACATTATGGAAGTAGCCCCAACTGTGTGTTCATCTCTTTTGGAACACCAAACAGAGAACATTTCAGCCCAAATAGAATCCATAACGGAATCCGTAAAAGAGCCCAGGGTCAGATACCCGTTTTCAGGTCGCAAATAGTGCTTAGATATGAAGAGATATAGGATGGTGGGGTTTTTCTTCAAGATGGTCTTCCAAAATTCACAGTGACAGTGCCCAATTATAATTGTGATAGAATTTTTTTTTGTGTACTACAGATAATATCCTCCTATACTCACACATGCTGTGCTCCTTTGTCTAGGCAATCCCACCCCTCAACAGAGCTCAGATTGTGGATGATGTATTTAGCTTTGCCAAGTACGTTTTTGCATTTTTAAATAAAAAATAGTCTGCAACATACAACAAATCAGTCACTGATGCAACTATGTTTTTTTTTTTAGGGAAAATATTATCGACACGGTCCTGGCTCTGAAAACAACTCAGTACCTGTCAAGAGAGACAGAACACACGCCGTGGGACCTGGCTATCAACCATCTGAAACACTATTTCAAAATGTTTCGCCAAACAAAAGTGTATGGGGCCCTGCAGGTTAGTGTTTGGATTAAATGAATCATCTCAAGAATTGACCACAAAATAGACTTGAATTAACCAAAAGGCTAAAGGCCCAGACAAGGACATCCTGCTGCTGGCAAATCCAAGCAGTAGCCTAGCATACTCTAGCATAGTTCTAGCCTAGCTTACTCTAGCATAGTGTTAGCCCAGGAAGAACAACATTATCCATTGCTTCGATTAGCATAAACAAATTAAAGTCATTTCCTATTACATTTATTCATATCACTAAACTGAACTAAAAATGCTATAACTTTGCGTTAACTAATGTAGGTTTATTGCTTGGTTTATTCAAGAATCTCAAGAATTATAGGTGGGTTACAGTCAGTGATTCTGACAAGCTGGAGCGCACACACATAATATAGCTAGTGAATCATGACGACCAATTTGCTGAATTTGATAAAAAGTGTAATGGATTAGAATCAAGGACTCTACCTTTAAAGACCATTGTAAAGCAATTTGAACAAAATTCAAGTAATATTATGCATTTAATGCAACATGAATACTAAACACTGTAATTGTTGTTAGTCAGAGTAATGTGGTATTGATGTCATGTGGAAAGTGGTATTGATGAGTTTAACTTATATCATAACATTGTTCAAACTAAATACAACTTTGCGTGATGTATTTTAAAATCAAGCATTTAGCATTCGTCTTAACTACAGATGTTTTTTTATTTAAGTCTCTTTGGAAGTGCCCACGTTAGCATAAAGTGATAACCTGAACAAAGGTGTTTTTCTGTAATATTCAAAATGACTTCTGATGCGTGTTTATGCGTAAAGGACAAATTATCTTATCATATTTGTTTCAGAGATACCTCAGGAAGCAAGTTGAGCCTCTGTTTTTGCACTTAAAGAATATTACTGCGAACTGGACCAAAATTCAAGATGGAGACTATGACCGGTAAAGCTTTGCACTTTGTTATCTCAATATCATACAACACATATTTACAGCAGGGTTTCATCTGAACATGCTCAAGTTATTTAAGTCATCTGTATTGACACTAATGATTGATAGCATTGCCTTATATTGTTTTTAGGTTTCATACAGAAAGACAGTTCGCCTACTTTGCAATGGCACAACTAATCTGTTTAGCGTGCTCTGTTATGTTGGCCTTTCAGTGTGTAAACTAAACAATAATTGTATTCACAATTGTGCACTCATCATGCTTTTGTACAGATTCTACATAACAGCATTCGTCTTTGCCTGTGGAACAGAAGTGGACAGCTGTATGGATCTCTCCCAGGACTGGTTCCGTTCGTGGATGAACAATCCACAAGACAACGTGTGAGTGTGATGTTCTCTCTGTAGGCCTACTGTGTCCAGAGAACACATTTTAAGCAAGCAGATACTGTGTTTTTTGTTTACGGTACTGTATCTTACATGTTTGTAATTTGTTTGTTTACTTCAGGATCCTTCCCAACCTGAGGCATGCAGTTTACTGTTGCGCTGTCGCTACTGGAGGGGTACAGGAGTGGGACTTTGTCCGGCAGATGATTAAGAATGCCACTGACGATAACTTAAGTTATGCCCTCTCCTGCACTAAAGACCCCACGCTGCTCAAGAGGTGTGTGTGTGTGTGTGTGTGTGTGTGTGTGTGTGTGTTTTCTGTAATGTGACCAAATGCAAACAGACCAAAGATGGGAGGAGTGGTACCACATGCTAAGGGATAGCCTACAACTTTGATATAATGTCTACCGGTATCTAATCATAATAATCAACATAGCAATAATCAATCATACTGATGAGACGGATCACCCAAACCTTGTCTAAAGACGTTGCCTAAAGGGTGGGTTCTTGCCATTGTGTGTCTACAGTGTGTTAATAATTGTCTCTGATAGAAAGTGTTAAACGGGCATCAGCGATTCATTTTGATTGGTTGTGTTGTAGCGAATTTACAACTGTTTCCAAAAACTTAAAGATAATATTCAATCAGAGTCAGAAGTCCGGAGTCCGATAAACTGAAGTTTTATTCAATCCTGCAGACAGATCATCCAAATATGAGAGTGGGGGTCCCCGGGCAAACTCTGAATTCTAAGACCCAATGCATTGTCTTTTATACTCATAATTCGTCAGTTTATGCATCATGGTCATCACCTTATCTAAAAATGACCCAATCAGAATATTCCCTTATACTTTCACACTTTTTATACTCATTATTAGCCACTCAGAATATTCTCGCTCACCTGTTGCGAGGGAACTTTTGCTTTGGGGAGAAAAGATCCTCCTGCCAATTTTCTTGGTTATCACATGATGAAAGGCCATGTTGGCCTTGAGAGGCCTCATCATTTGTGTGCATTAGTATGGTTGTGTGCGTATGCGTGTATATGTGTGATTGTGTATCCATGTGTGTAGGTGTGTGTGAATCTGTGTGTGTGTGTATGTGTATGTGTAATTGAGTGTTTGTTTGAATGTGTGTATGTGTATATGTGTATGTGCGTGTAAGTGTGTATGTGTGTATGTGTTTATATAGAAGTGTACATATGCCTGTGTGTGTATGTGTAAGTGTATCTCTGTATGTGTGTATGTATAAGTGTGTGTGAGTGTGGGTGTAAATGGGTGACCCCCTCCTGACTGCTCTGTAACTTTCCACTGCCCTGCACCTGCACTCTGGTTTTCATGCTTGACCTTACATGATACCCATCCCTGCGCACGGGCCTAATGACAATTGTAGCTGCAATTCTGCTCTATGACCACCACGGCACTGTTTGACAATGATGTTTGACAATGATAATTTTCAACATAAACGCCCCTTTGTGTCAATTTTGACACACAATACGATGGATATAGTTCAGTTTATCTTACTTCATTACTAGTACAGCATGCATTGGCATTAATATGATTATAATTTACTAAACTATACTAAACTATACAGCGATGATAAGCAACTACACACACTTATTTAAAAAAAATGATACGACCCACCAGATCAATCACAAGTGAGTTACTACTTAATTATTACTATAACCATCAATTCACACAGGATATAAAATTAGAATAGAAAGAATAGATGCAGTATACTCTTAGAAAAGGTCCAATACATTTGATAGGTGAACACAGATTATAGTACCATAATATGAGGTACATCATATCAGCAAAGCTCAAGTATCTTCTCCCCAGGCTACCCCTTAGGGAGATTTAACTTGCATGCATATAAAAAACTATAGTTACATTAGTGAAACAGAGTATAGAAAAAATTGAAAACATTCGTGCTCTTTTTCAGTGAGGTGAGTTACCACTTCCCTTTAAACCCCAGACTATAAGGCACTGTATCACGTTAAGCTAGCACCTAAACTTCTGTCACTTAAGTTTAACCTTAGAGACATATAATAATCTGCAATGATTACTCATAATACTTAAACGTTCTAAATACGACGGTGATGTTCATGCCTCATCTTTATTTTGTTTGAGCAATTTGTTGTGTAGGTTTGAGATGTGACAAAAACGTTGTGGTGCGTCGACCGCCTAAAACGAGAGCAAATTCTTTGTTGTGTAAGTCACCCTATATGTAATGTGTCCAGAACACTCTTGGCTCCCAGACACGTGGGGGAAGTGAAATGCAGAGTAAGAGGGCAGTGATGACTACCCTTGTGAATTCAACTAGGCTCCTCTAAATTCTTCATCCCCTTCATGTAGTGTGCAACCGTCCATTTATGTTTCAGTGTGTATGTATGCCATGTGAACGCATTGTGATCCTCAACACCTTCTAACAGTGAGGGAAACGATCGTTGATCCTCTTCACCTATTGCAGGGCAATGATTTATTCCAGGAAAAGGGAAAATGGACAATGGAAAACGGGTAGGTTCCTGGGGTGTCCTTCACTGGCTGGGGACATCAGGCAGTTGTTGGGTCAGACCTTTTGCACAGGGATCAACACATCTCTCCTATTACTCCTTCTCCGGGCCCACAAAGGTGCTCACGAAGTAATCCGCCTCCAGACTGCTGAAGTCATGGTAGTATGCCGTCACCAAGACTGTGTATGTTGTCGCTTGGGTCCTTTTCCTGCCTCTCCTGTCGTTGGTGTCCTGGTCCATGCTTATTTTGACCTGCACCATTCTCCCAGGGTTCCCTCTCTGCATTGGATAGCTCTCCATTTTGTCTCTGTTGCATTGGTGGGACTGGAGTTCTGTAACACAAATTGAGATGATACCATACACTTAACCCTTGTACTCTTACCTCTGTTGGAGTGGCCTGTGTCACTCTTTATGGTCCCTCTCTCCCGGGTTGGATACTCGTTCGCCTGAAAATCTTTATACACCCAGTTTCCAGGCTGAGCCAGGCCACAAATGTCCACCTGTGGGTTGCTTATTAATTCTTGGTTCATCATCTGTAAATAAATAATCTTATGGATTAAAAACAACTGTTGCACATAATTTCTGATTTCTCGCTGGAGATGCTTCAGGGGTGGACCCTTGCCATCCCCTTGAATACTGGATATGGGCATAGCCCTTTTCGTGGGCACTTCATGAGGTGTGATATGTGTAGTGTGATTTCTCTGTGATCTCATGTGCATCAGGGCAATGGACATTGCATCGAGCCAACTAAAATTTGACAATTTACATATTTTCGCTATTTTTAACATCTGGATCCGGACTAGGGCATGCCTCAACCCATTGTGAAAAAGTTTCAACTGCTACTGGTACATACCTATATTTCTTGATATATTTTGTATTGTTTTCTTCCCATATCTATACTATCAAATTACTACATGTTTAAATGGGCCTTCAGGTATTGGAATACACCCCTTAGGCTCTGCTGCAATTCCTTGTACTACAAGTCTCACACTGCCAGTCTGTCATCAATGATCTCTTATAAAAAATTACTAGAACCCCTTATCTAAAATGTTATGTCATACCTCCCCCCTTTGCGCATTTAAATCATGCGCATCAGTCATTAACAGGCCAAAGAGTTTGTGTGGAGCTGCCATGTGGCCACTCTGGCATCTCCACACCTTATCGTGGCCCGTTTTATCCTCCTTTTTAAATCATTTTAGCTTTTTCCCATATTGTGGAGCAGAATTATATCATTGATGACCAACTTTGGCTGTAACGTAATAACTAGACCATGCATGGTTCATAGGGTTTGTCAAAACACTGGGGCAGTCCCCCCTTCGACACAACAAAAAAGTTAGAGTGTATGCAATTTACACACTGCGCTGCTACTCCAAGGCTTCTGTACCCGTCTTATTTTATACTAATTGCATATTAATTTAGCCCAAACCACAAACATAGAAACTTCCGTCAAACTTTGTCACATAGGTCTTGTAAAGGACTTTTCAGCTATGTATGTTTATTTTCTGAACTTCATACCCTTATAAAACAAAAGGAAACCACTTAACTTTCCCCCACAGACTCATATCGGGACATGTGATGTCAAAGAAGGGCTATCACGGTGGCTTGCAGCTGTGTGGCACTGACGCCTGCTCTTTCTTTGCACATAGCACTTTTCTTAAACACCTGCCTGCTCTCTCTACAGTACTTTTGATTCCCTCTGCTGCTGCTGGTGAAAAATAGGATGCTGCTTCTGGAAAAGCAACTCGAAATCAGGTTTTACATTTAAACTCCATAGGCCTGACTGCTTGCACTATGTCAAAATCCTTTACCCACCCCTGAACTGGTACTTGTTACAAAACTTGTTTCCCTGTGTCTTCTGCTAGGATAATTATTCTCCACTTTTTAACTTTTACCTGTTCTTCGCACATCGGCTCTTCTTCTGCAGTGAGGGGCTTGTGACCTTCACCATCCCAGCATCTGTATCCCCCTCCCGGGTAAACACTATACAGACAGCAAGGACTTCTCACTGGGCAATTTCTTGAATACATAGGGTCATGTAGTCTAACATGTACTGTGCGTGGTGTATCAGTTATCAGTGGTTGTCCATGCAATGTGTGTGTGGGATAGAGTCAAAGTGTATGTTTTGTCAGCACTTGTTTAAAACTCAGGGTTTTTCGTTATCTGTCCTATCCTAATTGCTGCCCCTGCTGGACCTATTATGACATAGGGAGAAACACTGCTTTGCACTATCCTGGTTTGGAGCTAAGTCAAACCCAAGAGAACAATGAGGAAAGCATCTTGGACGCCTGCTCTTAGGCAGGCGACTTAAAATTACAATTGTCCACATTCCATCTTTAATATTAGTCATCTACTGGCTCTTTGAAATCACTTATCTAGTATGCATGTTGTGGCTGAAGCTGCTCGGACACCCCAACCTCTGGCCCCCCAATGTCATCCTGGACGTCGACTATCTGAGGAAGCCCTGTAATCCTGCACATAAAATCAAGTCGTGTCAGAGTTTTGTCAGTAGACAGTTTTACTCTGTTGTCATTAATGGTCGGTGGTTGCATCCACTCAACCTGTTGTGCTCTTTTCATCATGGACCCCACATGCCTTGCTCGAAACCCTAGGCCTACCTTGAGGGTTATATGCGGCATGGAGTCTGGAATATTATACATTCTGGTTAATGCTGACTCTTTTAATTCAACTTGTACTCCCATTCCCTCTGGCCCTATGATTACATATTGGGCCCTCATCTCACATGGTTTTCGAGCAGAAACCACCTTTTTCCACTCTTCATGTTTTTCCGCACTGGGGCTGTCTTCCATCATTATGGTGCAGTGTGCTGGGCATCTTGGATCCCTCAACAAGGGATAGTTTGCATTTATCAGAGGTTTCCAAAACTTCCAAATTCTTTCAACCCAGCCTACTTTGAGTAATGTTATCCAATAGATTGTTTTACTAATTGGAATCTGAGGGGCCATGGCATGGCAGGGTTCTTGGCTGATCAGAGAGAGTCCATTCGGAGTGTATTCAATTTGGACTCCCATCCGGCAGAGTATATCTCGCCCCATTAAATTGATGGGAGTGTGATCTGAAATTAAAATTGGCATTTTAATTTGTTTTCCATCTAATTCTACTGTCACCGGAGCAGAAAATGGTATTAGCTGCACTTGTCCTGAGACTCCAATGGTCTTTGCTACTCTACCACTGTTAGACCTAGGGAGGTGTTGGGCATCAGCTGTGGCTACACAGCTGTATTTTGCTCCAGTATCAACCATCAATGTGACCATTTTACCCTCTATATTAACCTGCAGCGTATGTTCTTTATCAGCTTTGCTAGATAACATTACAAACTGACACTCCTCACTAAGATTCTCTACGCCCCTTCGAGAGTAAGCACCCCCATACGGGGAAACCGGACCACTGGGATTTTCCGTCGGTGGCTGGGTGTCTCCCTGTCCTCCCGTCCTCTCCTGTTGGGTGCATTCTCTGGACATGTGTCCTTCTTGCTGACAGGCCCAGCATATGACTGGTCCATTCGTATTGCCACGGGCACTATTGTTGCCTCCCCTGCCTCGGTCTCTGCCACCACCTTGGCTTCTGTACACTTGTGGTTGTGCCTCCCACGGTTGTGGTGGTTGCTGCCACTGGGGATATAGCTGTACCCAGTATGGCTGCGGTGGTTGTGGAGGTCTGTAGGCATATTCAGGCCGTGTCGGCTGTGGTGCTCGGGGTGCAGCTCGTGTAGGTGCAGATGTTACTGGAGAGGCTGTTGGTGCCGGTGCTGGCGCTGGGTTGCTTTGAAATGGTGCCTCAATGACAGGCTCTTGGACTATCTTTTTCTGCCCTTTAGCATTCTCCAACTGCGTTTGCACCAGCTTCTTCTGTCTTTCAGTGCCTTGTTTACGCATATTTTCTTCTGCTCCCTTATTGAAGTTGCCAAAATGATTCACAGCATCCCTGTACTCACTACGTGGCATTATTCCAATGTGGTGGTCTTTGTCCAGTTCAGTCTGTACTGGAGGCGGGAGGGCATCAAAGATCGATTTCTTCATCAAATGTCTCGTCATCAGATTGCTCTCTGGATTTGACTCCATCTTCATTCGCCAGTTTGCCTTTGTTCTTTGCACAAGCGCAGCAGGGTTTTCATCTGTTTTCAACGTATCTACGGCCATGCTTGTGAGAGAGAATACGTTTGGGTAAGTTTCCCTTAATGCGTGCCACACCTTGCTTCTGTATTCATTGAATGGCACATCATCTATCATTGGGTTTCCCATCACTCCTTCCATGTCGGCTTTGTCAAAGATCGTCCTGGCAGTCTCTCTTGTCAGAATTTGACTCAGAAGCACTTTAATGTCCCCCAAACATAGAGTTATTCCATGAGTTTCATTTTCAATCTGCGTCACCCACACGTCCGCAGAATCTTGGAGGAAAGGAAGTCTAGAGATTAACCCAACCACATCTGTATGACCCCAGGGCTGGTAATGCTGCACGGGACCTTTAGTGATTAAAGGCAACATCTTGCTACCTCTTTTCACTGGAGCCCTCTCTTCTTCTTTCTCCTTCTCTTTCTCTTTCTCTTTTTGCATTAGAAATTGTTCTAGCTGCTTTACTCGACCCTTCACTTTTTTTAGTTCCTTAGACATTTTATCTAACTCTTTCATCACCTCTTTCTTTGTGAGGATTGTTATTGGACATTGGCCTTTGGGCTCTGTGTCCTCCTCATCATCTGCATCTGAGTCAGAGTGTTCTTCCACCTGCCCCCAATGCTTGACCTTTGTCATTTTTCTCTTCATTTTCTGCCCCAAGTGACTGCTTGCTGCCTTCTTTTTTGCAGCTGTGATCATGAACGAAAGCACTGGCGATTCTGTGGCCACTTCCTCTGCATCACTACTGCCCTCTTCATTATCTGTGTCACTTCTTTCTCTCACCTCCTCAGGTACTGTCTCTATATCCTCCAAGCTCCCCTCCATATGGCCTGCTGTTATGTTAATACACATTGGTCTCCTAGTGCTCTTACAACTAGTTTTCTCTCTGGCCTTATTGGCTCTGACCTCTTTAGCTATTATATTTTCCAATTTCTGCAGAGCTCTTAATTCTCCATCTTCTATCTTTAACCCCTTGTTGGTTTGTGCATGAGTACTTTTTGTTTGCTTAATTAATGCAATTTCTTTGTCTATTTCACCCAGTAAGTGGCGGGCTTCCTCTAGCCCTTTTCCATCCTGGACCCAGAGTGGTTGGTCCCCACACAGCCGCAGCCACATCTGCTCTCTCTTTTTCCAAAACTCCTCAATTGCATGCATCTCCCTCTTATTTACTGCTACTTTGGGGCTTAACCCATGAGTGAGTGTCTCACTTAGTTGCTGCGCTTCTTTAGCCAATGTCATCCTTAGCTCTCTTATCTCAGTCAGCTCTCTCTCTCCCACTCCTGCCCCTCTGTTCTCATGGGCCTGTAGCATTTCACATTCCTCCTCCTCATGTGAAAGCAATATATTTTGCCTTGCCTGTCTCCTACTCTGCTCTTGCGAATGCTTCTTCTCCATTCTCTTCTGTTCTGGTTCTGTAAAGTAAGGATAATCAAATGGAGACAGCTCATATGTGCGCTCGGGTAGTATTGTGTCATCAACGGCTCTCTCAGGCTCTTTTCTCAAATGCAACGGAAAACCCTGAGCGTCCTCTCCCACATTGTGTGTTTTGTGTTTGTCAGCAGTGACTGGAGATGAGTGCCTGATGCACTCATTATCTTGTAATGAGCTGGTGACATGTTCTAATCTGGTTATTCGTTGTATTACTTCTTCTATCATATACTTCACTTTGTTGTCTTCGCTTACTTCTGCTGTACCAGCGAATTGTACTAGTGGGCATTGTGCCACCTCATGCAGCTGTGGGTATAGCTTCTTCTGTGCTCTCACAGGCGGAGTGTACGGGGGTGGGCTACTCTGCACTCCCTCTGGAGCTTCTGATGTGCATACTCCCTTTTCCTCTCCCACCCCAGGCTGTTGTGATGGTATTGCTGTTTCTTTCCCTTCTACCTTGTCCTTGATTATTCCCATACATTTTCTTCGTGTTTCTAACTCCTGTCTTTTCTTTTTTCGTGCTTTACTCTTGTCTTTCCGTTTATGATCCTGTATTTTTCCTTCTGTTTGTATTAATAATTTAGAATCATATGAGCCTTGTTGAGGCCACGGATTTGTGTCACCCTTGGTTCTGTCATGCCATTTTAAGCAGTGGCTTTTAATCTTGTCTGCCTGCATTGGGTATTTACCACACACCGCTTCTAAAGGGGGCTGTTTTCCTGTTCCCAACTCAGCTGCTGCCATGTTCAGAAACACACTTTACTCTACAAACTCAAAATCACTATGCAGTGTATTATGTTTTTCAAAATTAATACAAAAAAGTACTTTTAACAGTTACTTGCTGCAGTGTTCACACACTGATACACTTCTCGTGGCACTGCTCGTATAATTATTTGTGGGTTAAGAATCTTAACTCCCCTCTCACCTATGCCCTCACAGCGTAATCAATCGTGCTCTTGTACTGGGACTGATCTCACTCGCACACAAGTCGTTCGTAAGCGCCTGTAACTGTTGCTGTACTCTCCTTGGGTTACTCTGTGTCCACGTGAGCAAACTTGTGTCAATCGGACATGTAATGTGTGATTTACGATATGGAAATACCACATATATATTAGAAAATTCCCACTGTACTGGGTCACTAAGAGATTCAATAGTCAAAAGTTCTTTTAATACTGTATTCCAGTCAACAAATGGCCCTTCCTCAACTATCTCATCAAAACTCGGAGAATCTGCTCTGACACATCCACGCGGTAGACACACCCACACTCCCAATGGCGCCTACAATGTTGAATGCAATATGTACTTCATTTGCTAATGCATCTTGACGTTACAACATCGTCCGCAACAAATAAATGGTTTATCAGTTTTACTCACTTTAATCACTCCACACATGAAACTGTGGTCAAAACATATGATTTCTTAATACATCTGATGTTTCCAGCAAAGCATTGCAATAGGCTATCTTTCATAAAATCGCCTGCAACACATGTATTTTTATCTTCGTTGATTTAACCGCTTTCACAAACAACTCCTCGCAAGGATCTAAAGCATACGGAAGGTCGAGCCCTATGTTTCAATGTTAAAACCACCAATATTCACAGCATTGCATCAAAAACTCTTTACCGATGTATACTGTTCTTTCTATTCACGCAACGCGGGCAGTCAAACGCTGTTTCAATTCCAAAACCACCAATATTCACAGCATTGCATTAAAAACTCTTTACCGATGTATTTTTCTATTCTCGCAACATCATTTGTAGCATTGGCATGCGTATTTTACCACTTCTAAAGTTTCGAGAAGATTCACCCATAAATTCGAAAACTTGCATTCAACCAGAAAACGACAGCCTAATTGTTCAACAATGCCCCGTCCATTGACCGTGTTTGATTTGTGTGTATCAGTTTAAATGCATGTGTCTTACTCTGAAATACTCTATCACTCGGGAAAATATAATTTCTGTTTCACAGTTTTCTCAGTTTTTCTCTTTATTTCAACATCACACACACAATACTTTGACTAAGGGTACTTATTTTGACTAGAATTTCTGAATAATGCACCTGTTGCGCATCCTTCAAGAACTTCTTATAGTTCGCACAGATTTTTTTACCGGAGTTTTACTAATGCCTCATACCGCGACTCATGTACCCTTTATTAGGCTTGCTGGAATAATTATCGGGGAGTCTTTATTAGTTGCCCTCCAGCGCCTTATGCTTTCTCAGACACTTATTTAACTCTGTCACACTCATTCATGCCTTTTCTTTATTCTCCACTTAACTCTGACGTTCCGTGGTTTCTCGTTGCTTTCACCATTCAAACACACTCATACAGATGCTGTGACAATACACTAATGCGCTGATTTTGGATGATTTTGGGTGTGACTGCCCGTATTTATAATAATTGTCAGTATCCAGTTTCCTTCTCAAATTACTTGCTTTTTTTATGACTTATGTTCTTCTTCACAGTGCAATTAGTACACAATCCTTAGCTGAATTTTCGAACTCTAATCTTTCTCCGACCACATTGCTGTCACTGGGGATAAATACCCACCGCTGGCTAATAATTGCCCGACTTTTGCTTGAAATATAGCACACTAATACCAGTTTCATTTGACATTTTATTTTAATTTTACTAGACGGCCATTGCTTATAACCATTCTCCACTGGTTGTCTTGGAAATGATTCACCGATCGCTCCTCCATCAACAAGATATGCAGACGAACCCTTTGATTCGTTTTTTTTAATTTTTAAAACACACACAAATGGTTGTCACCGCTTAGAAATATCAGGCATTTCTTACAACTCAGTTAGACGTCTCCAACTGTTTGTAACAAATGCAATGATATAGTGCTATTAATTTAGATCACTTGAGTCAGATTTTTCTAACGCAACAAGTAGGACCGCAGGTAGACTTTACTATCTCTTCAACAGTCAGACTTTACTGACGGCCAGACTTTACTGGCACAAAATAATTGATCACAGATAGACTTTACTATCTCTTCAACAGTCAGACTTTACTGACGGCCAGACTTTACTGGCACAAAATAATTGATCACAGATAGACTTTACTATCTCTTCAACAGTCAGACTTTACTGACGGCCAGACTTTACTGGCACAAAATAATTGATCACAGATAGACTTTACTATCTTTTCAACAGTCAGACTTTACTGACGGCCAGACTTTACTGGTACAAAATAATTGATCACAGATAGACTTTACTATCTCTTCAACAGTCAGACTTTACTGACGGCCAGACTTTACTGGTACAAAATAATTGATCACAGATAGACTTTACTATCTCTTCAACAGTCAGACTTTACTGACGGCCTGACCTTACATGATACCCATCCCTGCGCACGGGCCTAATGACAATTGTAGCTGCAATTCTGCTCTATGACCACCACGGCACTGTTTGACAATGATGTTTGACAATGATAATTTTCAACAGTTGATTTGAAGGGGTCTGGAGTACCTTCTTAATTCTACCCTCTGGAACATTTCCCTTGAACGTCTCATCATGGACACTGCTTCCATTGACAATTTCAAGCCCCTGTTGTGGAACTACATCAGAGACAACTGGTCCGTTTTGAAGTGAGTACGAGACCTGCTGTTGTCCTACTGTGGCTTGAGTTTATTGTTGTTTGTTTGTTAGTGTCTTTGGAATTTGGAATTTGTTATGGTTATTTAATGATTTAGGTGGTTTACAATGCTGTGTGTGTGTGTGTGTGTGTGTGTGTGTGTGTGTGTGTGTGTGTGTGTGTGTGTGTGTGTGTGTGTGTGTGTGTGTGTGTGTGTGTGTGTGTGTGTGTGTGTGTGTGTGTGTGTTCTTCAGTGATGACAGTGGGATCCTCTCCAGGCTGATCACCATGGTGACTGAAGGACTCTCCACTGAGTTTGACCTCAAACAGGTGCTGTATGTCAGATGCTCTCCCACTAGACTACAGTATAGGGAGGGAGTTGGAGATAATAGGGGCCATGCTGGAATGTCGTCCATGACCCTGGCATTCAGTAAATTCATTAAAAGTTCTGAAAACATGAATTTAGATTTAGTTCTGTTGTTGAAATGAATTATGTTATGTACTCTTCCGTTTATAATGTGTTGTTTTCACACAGTTTCCACTTGACTTGACATAGCCTAACTAGTATATTAGAAAAGGAATGGAAAAGGTTGTTGTTTAATTTTCATCAACTAAAAGAGTAAAGTTAGCAATATGGTGTGCTTGAAGGTTGTGAAAGGTCATGAAATCTTAATTAAAGGTCCTTGTCATGGAAAAGTTTTGAAATGCTGTCAGTCAAACTGGGTGGGAGGCCTGTGTTTTTGGGCTGTGTTTTGGAGAGTAGGAGCGATAATAAGCTTCGGAGAATGACCATGGATGTGTTGGCGGGCCGCCTGGAATGATGTTCTTTTTATCAACTGAGAACTAACAAGATCCAGCGTCCAAGTGCACTTGTGAGAAAAAAGCGCGTTCTAAATCCAGAATCAAAAAAACACAATTCTATGGAATTAATTAAAACAAAAATTCTTTTCTAAATAATTATTTTGCACCAAATCATATTATTTCATAAGATTCTTTGCACAAAACTCAAATTTGTGGACATTTCAGACAGATCTCGTGATCTCGGTTGATGTTTTTTGTCCTTGACCTTACAAGTTGGTAGATAACCTTGTGCCTTGGGGGACTGAAGTATTTACTTAGTGTAGTGCAGGTTAACCTTTGTCATTGTTTATCACCTCATCATTCATTTATTTATAACTGCATCTTCTTGTCTTGGGTTTTCACTTGTTTCTGTGCCTTCGAAACACAGCTCCTCGACTTCAAAGCAGCACACGCCGCAACAGGCTCAGTGGCCAAAGCTCTGGATCAGGCCGTTGAGCGGACCAAAGCCAATGTGGAGTGGACTGAGGAGAACCAAGAGAGGCTGTTCCAGTGGTTAACCTCAGCAGCCAGACAACAGTGAACAAAAAGCCAAAAGTACATAAAAACATTGGAGTTTATTGTGATTTATTTCCAGACCAAGTTCAGAGCATAATAGTACTGCCTGAATTAATAAAATCAATAAAACGCAGTTCATACTGTAAGTAGATTTGGTTCTGTTATTCAGAAAAGAAGGTATTTGTTATGGTTGTTTATAATCCATATTTTAGGTAGAGTCAAGATATTAAAAAAAAATGCAGCGCACATACGCATGCATTCAAACACACAGACTGACAGAGACAGAAAGAGTGTGTGCCATGATAAGTGTCCGACTGACAAACCAGCTGAATAAGTCTACACAACAGGACCTTCCTTAAACATACAGAGAGAGAGAGAGAGAGAGAAAGAGAGAGAGAGAACGATGTGGTTCAGCTGTAGAATTATTACCTCAGTGGCCATTTCCTAGATGACGCAGATAATGCACCTATTACTCTCTAAAGGCATTTTTATGCTACTCCGTACGACACGTTTTTGGGCACATAGGAACGCCTTCAGGTAAGTGAAACGCCTTCTCCGGTAGCTGAAACGCCCTCTCCGTGCTCTCCAGAGACGTCGGACAGCTCTCCCCGCAAAAATTTCTGTCGGTCCGCTCATGGCGACGGATACTCCTTGGCCGTGATTGGCACACTAAAACCTCATTTCCATACGACATCAACTCCGGAAACTAACATTTCTGGACCTAGCGTTTCCTGTTTCATTACCTTTATATCCATATATGCATAACAGCCACTGTCAAAGGCGCAGATCCTTTCCTTGAAAACTATTCCCTGTATATCACAATACATGAGCCGGCCCAAGTAGCCTACTGCCAGAGAACCAGCATGAGCGACGGCAATTAAAGATGTGTTTCAACAACGGTAGAAAACTGTGTTTGCTCCGTATTTTACTGAACTCATAATTATATGACAGTGGTATTAGTTACAGTTGAGACACCCGAAATAACGTGCATGCGCAGAAATCCTGAGACGTGATTTTTAGTCTGCACATGAATACATGAATTTCTTTGATCGCAGGAAATTTGAGCACACAACCCATCTCCCTTACGGAGATATTGGCGAAAGTTGTTTTACCTACTTCATTTCAAACGTTGCAAACGTGTCTAGTTTTTGTGCAGTAGTGAATAGAGTCTCAGTTTACTACACCGCATATCATGTTTGTAGAAAATGATTTAGGTGCAACAAATGGCAATGATTAAGGTGCAACAAATGGCAATGATTCACAAAATGGTGCGGCTGGAGCAGATACAGGGAGGGACAACGGTGACGCAGTTTGGATGTAGCGACAAACGTTTATGTGCTGTAACAAACAGTGTTAACCAGTATGTGAGTAACATGGGTTTTATTAAAACATAGTGTGTAATGTGTAGCTATTTCATTCTGTTTATTAACCTTTCCGGCTGTCTGTAGGCTATGTATTAACTAGCCAGCAGTAGACGAAAGGGAATTAACCCCGAAGTTAAAAACATGTAATCTACTTCGGGAGCATTTTACTCCCCCGCATTCTCCCATGATAAAGATAAGTTTGCCCTATCAGGTGTATATATAGCATTAGACACAGTCACAATATTGTGTATCTGCTGACACCTGTTGCATTTGAGTAGTGGCAGCTGGTGGGAGAGTAGAAATTGACTGTTGTGGAGGAGAGGTAAAGCCAACTAACGATTTCCATCGCACAAAGACGTCATGGGGTAGCTTGTCTTTCGGGACTTAAACCGTTACTCCCCCTACTGTTGTGGAAGAGAATTGTTTTCAGCACCCACAGCCGTTGGAGTACTATAAAGGGACACAAATGCTAACTAGTACGTACTATCCGGCCGCCCGCCCACTGTCCAACCATCCGACACGACCGTTTTGTGTACTATATAAGGCCCTTAACACAGACACACATACGACATACCTCCCATCCCCCAATATATAAACACTCAAACAACACCTATCTGCTTCTTTTCATCCACACTATAATATTAACATTTCTTACTCTAAACCATCATCCTAGAAGAGACAACCTGCCCTACATGGTTTAAATCAAGTATATTTCTTTCATTTCATTTGGTCATCTTGCTTTTGTCTTCGGCTCATTGTCCTGTAAACTGATGTATTTATATGTAAGGGATAATGTGTAGTCCCTCTGTTGCGCTTCGAGGTCCTGTCCGTCCCGTCGAGATTTATTTTCTTATACTGACTGGCGGACTATACCTTATCCCTTACATAATAACTGCTGCAAAAAAAATATTAAAATAATGCAATTTGCAACGTGTTTTTGGCTCACAAAAGAGCCCAGACTAACATCTAAAGAAATGCAGGCCTCACTTGCCTCAGTTAAGGTCAATGGGCCTCATTCTCGACCTTTTTCTGTAATTCTTCAGAAATGTTTCTTACACGACTTCGCAAAAACAACGTAAGAGAAACGCTTCCGCTGCATTCCCGCACGCTTGAAAATGTGTTCATAAGCAGCCGAAGTCTTCTCAGCTGGGTTCCTTCCGATTAGCTTCTTAGATTGATGCGCGTTCTCGTGAAAGTGGATTTGCATACATACACGCCCTGCCAGCTCCTTATTAGGAGACGCAATTTTAGAAACGTGTGCTGTCGCAATCTCCCGAATCCACCTCGTAACAGGTGTTCATTAATAAGGTGGAGATATTGTATAACGTTGAACGTCCGAAGTCCGTAAAACACTTTTAAGTAGTCACTTTTTTTTTTTAAATCGAAAAATAGGCACCATAGGTGTGAAGACCGGTCCCAAGTACGAGTATAAATTATAGTCCGTCTGGTAGAGTTTCGACTGCTATTTCGAGTTCTGAAAGTTGTCTGAAGTTCAGAAGAAAGCACAGAAGAAAAAAATAACGAGAATGCAAATGTTTTCATAAATGTTTCCGAAGTGGAGTTCCTTCTGAAATCCTTCGGAAAGTCTTCCCAACTGCTGTCGAGAATGAGGCCCAATGTTCATAAAAAGAAAAAGACTGGGCAAAAATGGCATCCGAGGGGGAGCTGCAAGGCAAACATCTCTGCTGACCAAAAATAACCACCAAGGCTCATCACACATTTGTCAAAAAAACATCTTGATGACCCCACAAGACTTTGGGGATAAGATTCTGTGGACTGATGAGTCAAAAGTAGAACTTTTTGGAATACATGGGCCCTGGTTTATCTGGTGTAAAGCTAAAACAGCATTCCACAATAAGAAGCTCATACCTACAGTCAAACACCTACAGTCTGTGGCTGCTTCGCTGCTTCAGGACCTGGGCGACTTGCCATAATCGATGGAACCATGAATTCTGCTGTCTCCCAGAAAATCCTGAAGGAGAATGTCTGGCCATCAGTTTGTGACCTAAAGCTCAGGTGCAGTTGGGTCATGCTCAGACAAAGCACACAAAGCAAATGATCCAAAGCACACAAGAAAGTTCACCTCTGAATGGCTCGAAAACACTCCAATGTGGCTGAATTAAAACAATTCTACAAAGAAGAGTGGGCCAGAATCCCTCCACCACAATTTAAAAGACTTATTTAAATTAAATGATCCTTTAAAAGCTGTATATGCGTTTACTCATGTTGTTTGTTTATATTCAAATCAGTTGGATGATCTGAAACATTTAAATGTGACAAATAAGCAAAAATAGAACAAATCGGGTAGTGGGCAAATACTTTTTTCACAGCACTGTACATATTATATAAATGACAAACAATAAACACAAGGTGCAAGTGTGTGTGTGATAGTGCAAACAACAATAATGTTCATAAAGTATGAGAATAAAACTGTGATCTATATGTGTTTGTGCAACGCAGTATTTGTAGATGCGTTATCGAAGCGGGGTTAAATACAGGCATGCGTGATTTATTGGCTACGTTCGCGTTGTCATGGTAATCTATTATTAAACTTAGCATATCGATCGTTTAACAGAATGGCCGGTTTTTAACAAACTGCCTGATAACTGACATAGCTACGCTACGGTGTAACTATCTGAAGAAACAAGTTCTAGTCTGGACCTCTGGTGAGAGCAGCTGCTGCTGTGTGTGTATCTAGTCACCCCCAGGAGTTACCCATCCCGGGTCTGTGTGTGTGTGTGTGTGTGTGTGTGTGTGTGTGTGTGTGTGTGTGTGTATGTGTAGGTGTGTGCGTGTGTGTATGTGTGTAGGTGTGTGTGTGTGTGTGTGTGTGTGTGTGTATCTAGCCACCTCCAGGAGTTACCCATCCCAGGTTGTTGACTGAGCAGAGGAAATGAAAGGCTAATAGGGGGCCTAATTAGTTTAATGCCTACCCACCTGGCCTCTGACACCGCAGGGGGGCTTCCTGGGGCTGTTAGTGACAGAGCAACAACATTTCCTCCCCTCACACGTCTGTGGTGTGACGTGACAGGGACGATGTTTGTTTTAAGTTGGTATGGAATAACTGAAGACAGGAAGGTAAGGCAACTGACAAGAGCAGTATGCAGTGATGATATCAGAAAATGACAACGCCTCTAAAATGACTGCAGTGACACCATTCTTAAGGCATGGGGGGAAAAAAATCCCAAATTCCTGTCCATTCTAACTCTTTAATTCTCTCTTGTGTGTGTCTGTAGATTACAACTGGGAAACCTGACCTTGTCCTTGCTGCCTCTACAGATTGAATGTGACTGGTAGAGTTAAGATACCCTTTTACACTTTTTGGCATTTTATTTACGAGACACACAGTCCTTTTCCAGACCGACCAGCAACCGTTGCATTATATTATATTATATCCTCCATAGGAATCCAACCAATGCCCTTAATACTTATAATGCTAATACAACACTGACCTCCTCAGTATTCTGGAGATTCAAACAGATACTCAGTACTAAAATAATTGCATGTAGTGTAGACATTTTATTCTTTCCATTCAGTAGAATCAATAAATATACTTCTTATTTACACAAATAACATATTGTACAAACAACAATAAATACAGAGGTTAATTTTACATAATCTCATCCCTCCTTTTCAATAGAAGAAATCACAGTGTCTTTAAATGGAAAAAAAAGCTACATTTTGTGAGCCTTGAGTTTTAGGAAAGTCCATAGAACATGTTCTGCTGTGGTGGAACCCAAAATCCTTGTGATACGAAACCGACATCTTGTGCATAAGGGATGTCACTTGAGCTCTGTGAAGAACAAAGAGAAAATGGTAAGAAGTTTGCCATGTATACTTGAAAATGACTGTGCCAATGAACATAACATACTAAAAGGAAAACAAACAAAATAAATGTTTTCCTCCCGAAATAAGAGTTAAACTTAACTACAAGTAGCTGGTAGAGTGAAATAAATGAAGCGAAGAAGAACTGACATACCTGATAGGAGGCGTGTATATGCTCAGGGTGGTGCTGCATGGAGAAGCAGTCCATAGGAGATCCACTCTGGAGCGAGACATGAGCGGGGAGAGCCTCCAAGGCAGGGCTGTAGGCGTGGGGCTGAAGGCCAGGAGCCTGGAGCTGCTGCTGGGAGGAAGCCTGATGGTGCAGGGGAGTGGAGGGGCTGAACTGAGGGTTGTAGGCGTGGGGGGTGGATGAGTGGAGCATCTGGCTGGGGGCCTGGAGCCGGTCGCTGGGGCTGCTCTGGGAGGAAGCCTGAAGGTGCAGGGGAGTGGAGGGGCTGAACTCAGGGTTGTAGGCGTGGGGCTGCTGGGTGGATGAGTGGAGCATCGGGCTGGGGGCCTGGAGCTGGTCGCTGGGGCTGCTCTCGGCCAGCACCTCCTCACTCAGGTCCAGCTGGGCCGACAGGTGGGAGATGTAGAGGATGGTGAGACGCAGCGTCTCAATCTTGGTGAGGGTTTGGCCCGCGGGCGCCACCGAGGCGGGCAGGTATGTGCGGAGGTGCTGCAATTCTTTGGTCAGGTCCCGCATGCGCATCTTCTCCCGATCGCTGGCGCTTTGGCGCTTCTTCCCCGGGTACTTCGACCGGGACTTCCTGCCACGCTTCACCGGCATGGTCTCCTCGGCTCCTGGTGCTGGCATTGCCAAAGATGACACAGGTCCTCCCAGGAACGTGAAACACTCAGGGGTTCCTGGGACCCCTCCATAAGCTCCGAAGAGGGGCACGGGTGGAGAGAGGCAGCAGGAGTCCACGGAGGGGGCTGGGGAGAGGCTGCTGTTGCTGCAGGCGCTGAAGTAGCCAGCGTCTGAGCCCTGGTCCAGCAGCAGGGAATGGCAGTCCAGCTGGAGAGCAGGGATAAGCATGTCCATGTCCATCTCTGGAAGCTGTGGAGTCGGATCCCAGAGGCAAAAGAGCAGAGAAGCTGGTTTGGCCTGAGCAAGGCTGTTCTGAGCTGGGCTGAACTGAACTGGGTAGTGCTGAGGTGTGCTAGGCAATGCTGCATCTGCTAATAGTCTGTCTGTGGCAGAGAGGGGTACTGGAGGAGTCTGGGCTCCACTGCTGCATATATCCTTCCTGGGGTGTGAAAGTGGCACCTTCTGAGGGTGGTGGTGGTGTAGGTGGGGGCGGGGGTTGCTCTTCAGAACTTCAAAAAGTCCCACGGCAGAGGTGATGCGATTGACAGGGGTCTGTGGGAACCAGGACAGAGTGAGAGGTGGCGATTGGGGACACACAGCCGTGACCATGAGAAAATTACTGTGGAATCATCTAGCAATGCTCACAACACCACTCCTGGAAGGGGTGAGCGCTAGGGGAACGGGTCATGTTTGAGGTCAAAATCAGTTCCCATTTTCCAATATGTTTGTCATTTACTGGACATGGCATTGGTAGTATGCCAAATAAGGAGAGATGGTGCCTGGTGTTTTTTTCTTTTTTTTCTTCATTTTGGAGAATATTAGGGCATAAAGTAATCCGGCTGCTAGGAGCCAATTCTCTTTATAGGCCCTTTCAATGTTTGGGGTCTGTTGCCATGTCTGTGTCTGGAGATTTTCTGCACAGAATGTGAATATGAAGTAAACCATGCCATTTAATATAGTTTCATCCATTATGATTTTTTTCTTTAATAGTGTTCCGTAGTTGTAACCTCAGATATTTGTTTACAGTTGGCAACTCAAGTTTAATAGATACATTTTTGAACAATCATTTTCAACACATATATCCCTGGGTTTGCATTATAAAAAACACCCTTGACTTTGTATAAGACATGATTGCAACCCAGGCAGACAGCACACACGTGACCACAAACAGATACACACATGTGACCACAGACATATACACACACGTGACCACAAACAGATCCACACACGTGACCACAGACAGATCCACACACACGTGACCACAGACAGATCCACACACATGACGACAAACAGATCCACACACATGACCACAGACAGATACACACACGTGACCACAGACAGATCTACACACATGACCACAGACAGATACACACATAGAAACGTGACCAAATCGATTATTTCCCATAAACTGCCATTTGCAAATCATCCAGCTAATTCCCACTGATTTCTGATTTAAAAAGTCAGTTTCATTATTTCAAACCTGCTGGTCACATGTGTGTTGGATATTAATTCCATCAGTTTCTACTGCAGTGATGAAGAACAATTCAAACAAACAGATAAAACATTTTTTGTCATTAGACCGGCACGAATGTTAAATTTGTCCAATCAAATCATGTAAAATCAATATAATTCTTCCCTCCTCTCTCTCTCTCTCTCCTTCTCTCTCTCACTCTCTCAGCACCTTGCTGGTGTGAAGTGACACCTCTGGAGGTCCCCCTCTCTGTGGTGGCTATGGTGTGGGTTACTGGCCCTGAGTTTAAGCATGTCCATGAGCTCTGCTTCATGTTCCCACAGGCACAAGTGTTACATTTTACCCCTGCATGGAACACACACACACACACACACGCACACACACACACACACACACACACACACACACACACACACACACACACACACACACACATATACAAATACATACACACACACACACACACACACACACACACACAACAATGTGCAATGTTCAGTCTTTGCGGTATGCTGTTATTTGTACCAAATAGCACTACAACTATACAAAAAGGTTATCTAAATAGAATGTTATTGTTTTCATTCTTGACTGCATCGATCCTCCTGGTTAATGTTAGTTATTCCCAGATGACGGTTTCCTGTGTTTAATCCCTGGGATGGCTGTAAAGTCACACCTCTTAGTCTAACAGGTGAGAGGTGACAGCACCCACAACTGCTCCTGATAATACATTAGCCTACAACTTTTCCCATCAACCATGTCCTGTGATTGAAAGTCACTGCAAATGCCTATGCAGAGGTAAAAAAAAAAAAAAACATAATGCAATAACTTTTGTGTCTTATAATAGATTTTTTTATATGGCTTCTATCCAAAGTCTTTTTATATGACTTATATCTTCAAATGTTCTACATGAGATCTGGTAATGACAAGAACTAAAACCAATTTCAAATGGTAGAAAGTATGACAGTGTGAAAAGGAAAGTTCGATGTTTACCCGCATGTGATTAGAGACTAATTATCACATCAGTGCAATTAAGTCGTCTTTAATTGCATATTAGAGCCCGAAGATGAAAGGCCGTGAAGTGTGTATTACAAATATCGTTACCATTTCAATGGCTTCTGTCTCCGTAGTAAAGAAAACGACTTGCGCTCCTACACATTTATCACCTACTCGTTCTATGCATTTAAAGTCCGTCCCCTCGAATTAGAGGTTCATTATGAACCGGAGAGGTGAAGCGGGAATCCGTCGGACCGCGGTTTTGTCTAGACATACTGGCGTGAATGAGTCCTTCGCCTTAATGTACGTGTCATTAATGTCAATGAGATGCGCGGTTGTTTGTGTTGGTTAAATACACATTTGGCCTTAAGATCTCTGCAGGAACGTGCATGCCTCCTTTGAAAAATCAGTATTCGCGTAATTAATACTTTGTTCCCAGGAACAGCAACAATCTTCCGTTTGATATATATCCCATTCCCATCCACATGTATTTATTTAAACGTGGGATAATATTTAGAATGCAGATTGCATCCTGCAGTGTACTGGAATATGTTTTTTCATCACTTACCTAGGCCAGAGCTGTGTTTTTGCAATGATTTATTGATTTTAAATATTTAATGTAGTATTGGCTCGTCCACAAAAAAAAGCACAATTTCTTGTAACGTGGATGGAGTGACACACTGACTGCAGTATATTAGAATGAGGAAGTAACTTGTCAAACCCCAATCATGTCTTTATACAGTTCAAATCCCTGAACTGTCAGCCTACTGAAGTAATTTCTGTTGATGGTTTCATGCTGATTCATTCCTCTGCTTCAGAAACAGTTCCCTGATATGCAGCAGAGTTGACTTTCAGATGCAGAGCACTGCACTCATTCGGTGCAGTGTTTAGCTGAGGCTAGAGAGACTTGGCAGATTGATTTGTCTCTGTGTGTGACCGTGCAGCAGACGGAGGACTCAAAGACAAACCATCTACCTCCACCCTAATGCTCTGAATATTTTTTGGGAACAGGAAACAAGGACCAATACTGATATAGAGTAAGGATTTGTGTATGAATGTAGGTATGTGGGTCTCATACTGTATATCATACTGCATGTCAGACTGATTCCGGAAGAAGCAGATAGTAATCCAGAAACACATTCTTATTTCAAATAATTGAGAAACAAACTTTAGTAATATTTCTTTTAAATAACAATTTATTATAAATGTATAAATTAACATATTAAATATATAAACCATATATACATAGAGATAAAGTGAAACAGAATATATTACTTCAAATTAAATAAATTATATTGTTGAGACAGGCAGTAATTCATGTTCAGGGCAATAGAGTCCACAGATGTCCAGTCCAGTGTTGTGTGAGAGGGGAGGCCCTCGCTGGACGGGTCTGTGGTTCTGTGGTTCTGTGGCGTGGGAGGATTTCAGCACCAGTACTCTTGAGGAACCAACTGACAGCCAAAGTCTCTGTTGTACATCTAGAAAAGAGAAGGAATGCCACATTTAGATAGAAGCTCAGGATTGAATGTTGCGTTGTCTGTGCTGGTTAATATACTGTAAGTCTAAAAAGCTGTACAAGCAGTTTAGATATTTTAGATACTTTAACATTTGAAGGTTACAGTAAATGAAAACCAAAAATGTGTATTAATCTCAAACCTACTACAATCTGCTTGTTCCAAACCAACATATTGCTAGTAATGCTAGCCATTTTGAAAACATTTCTTTGTCATCTTTTAGAAATAGGAATTAAGCATACCTGGCAGGACTGAGTTGTCTGCATAGACTGAGTGGTCTGGAACAAATAATCAATTCCCACACCACTGTTGAAGGCATCATTCTGGACAGGCATCTCCACGGACGGCTCGCACTGTGTGCCCTGTGTTGTGTGCGCACCGGTGATTCCATTCTGGTACTGCTGGGTGCTGAGCGGAGAGCCCCTGTGGTCCTGGTCTGTACCCCACTGTCCCGTTGTGGATGCGCACTGGAAGTAGCCGTGGATCTCCTGTGGCCCCTGGCATGCAGCCCTGAGGGTCTCCTTCCTCTTGAAGAGCGCCTCCTCGCTGAGGCCCAGCTGGGCAGACAGGTGGGAGATGTAGTGGATGGTGTGGCGCAGCGTCTCGATCTTGGTGAGGGTTTGGCCCGGGGGCGCCACCGTGGCGGGCAGGTAGGTGCGGAGATGGTGCAGGGCTTTGGTCAGGTCCCGCATGCGCAGCTTCTCTTTCTCGCTGGCGCTCTGGCGCTGTTTGGTCGGGTTCTTGCAGCGGGGTCTGGTCCGGATGGGCCTCCCTGGTTCCATAGGGGAGCGGGCCGCGGACTTGTGGGTCTCCGAGCAGGCGAACTCACCCAGCTTGACCGAGTTGGACCGCTTTGACGGCGGCGAGAAGACAAGATCCATTGATGGAGCAGGGGAGATGGTTTCCGGAGATACGGTGTCCGGGGACGACATGCTGTAGAACTCCGAATCAGAACTTGGGCAACTCCAGGGGCAAAGGGAACTCTCGTATCCGAGGAGAGAAGCAGATGCATCCATAGTCCTTGTGGTTGTGTTTCACGGTTGTGCTGAGCTTGTCTGTCAAAACTACACTGAGTCTTGGAGTTGTGTGTGTGTGTGTGTTCTCGGTTGGTCTTCTATAGTGTTGAGCGTGGTGGTCAGGAGCGGACTGAGAGTCTGAGCGCTGTGTCATCCGGAGGGCTGGTTATATGCCGAGGCCGGAGGTGTGAAGTGGCACCTCTACAGGCCCTCTCCTCTCCGGACATCGGTGTCTCAGCAGTAGCCACAGGCCTCCCCTGCTCCTGATTCAGTCCACACGCAGGCTGGGAAAGGGCTACTGCTCCCAGACTGAGGTGTGACTTTTTACCCCTCTGCCAAACAGGGGCCAGAAAAAAACGGAACAAAACCAAACTCCTGTTTAAGTTATTCTACCCACTAATGTGATATAGCAGAAGAACACTGCAGGCTACGTAAGACATTTGTAGAAGATTTTTTTTATCATCATTTTTGTTTTTAACTTTATAGCGGTTAAAGCCCTCCGAGGCAGAAAAAGCTAAACTAATCGAAACAGTTCAAGTTACTCTGCCTATTAATTCTGTTTAAGAACATGTCATAGTTTGTCAATTAGCATTTTTCTCTTTTTGTTTTACAGTCACTTTCATCCAAGAAGACTTAAGAGAGCCCTTCAACAGCCCTGATTAACGATTAACCACGTTTTCTCTCACAGTATATCAGAATGACTGTCGAGAGTGACTGATTGATCTAAACAGCCTTGAGCTTCTGAGCTCGTAGTCCTATTCCTGAGAGCCTTGTTAGAGGTTAATATGTCTTAATAGTGTCCATTAAGTGATTGCACGTGAGGTGTGAGATTCCCAGTGAAGCGTGTGCACCATGGACTTGGGACCCAGCCTCTCAGGGCAGTGCAGGGATAAGGTCACACCTCGGCTGGGAGAGGGAAGCTAGATTGCACCCTACTTTGGGTCAGGAGACCTAAACAAAATGAGACCCCCCACAGAGCAGCCGAGCCCTCAATAACTCAGCTCCGGAGCAGAGCAGCTGCTATTGGGGAGACAGAGTAGGGCCTGACACAATTTCTACATCACAATATCTACATCACAATATCTACATCACAATATTTCATCACAATATCTACATCACAATATCCATATCACAATATCTACATCACAATATATCATCACAATATCTACATCACAATATCTCAACACAATATCCATATCACAATATCTACATCACAATATCTCATCACAATATCTCATCACAATATCTACATCACAATATCTCAACACAATATCAATATCACAATATCTACATCACAATATCTCATCACAATATCTACATCACAATATCTACATCAAAATATTCATTTCACAATATCTACATCACAATATCTCATCACAATATCTACATCACAATATCTACATCACAATATCTCATCACAATATCCATATCACAATATCTACATCACAATATCTCATCACAATATCCATATCACAATGTCTACATCACAATATCTCATCACAATATCTACATCACAATATCCATATCACAATATCTAAATTACAATATCTACATCACAATATCTATATCACAATATCTCATCACAATATCGACATCACAATATCCATATCACAATATCTAAATCACAATATTTCATCACAATATCTACATCACAATATCCATATCACAATATCTACATCACAATATCTCATCACAATATCTACATCACAATATCTCAACACAATATCCATATCACAATATCTACATCACAATATCTCATCACAATATCTCATCACAATATCTACATCACAATATCTCAACACAATATCAATATCACAATATCTACATCACAATATCTCATCACAATATCTACATCACAATATCTACATCAAAATATTCATTTCACAATATCTACATCACAATATCTCATCACAATATCTACATCACAATATCTACATCACAATATCTCATCACAATATCCATATCACAATATCTACATCACAATATCTCATCACAATATCCATATCACAATGTCTACATCACAATATCTCATCACAATATCTACATCACAATATCTCATCACAATATCTCATCACAATATCCATATCACAATGTCTACATCACAATATCCATATCACAATATCTACATCACAATATCTCATCACAATATCCATATCACAATGTCTACATCACAATATCTCATCACAATATCTACATCACAATATCCATATCACAATATCTAAATTACAATATCTACATCACAATATCTATATCACAATATCTCATCACAATATCGACGTCACAATATCCATATCACAATATCTAAATCACAATATCTACATCAATATCCATATAACAATATCTACATCACAATATCTACATCACAATATTTATATCACAATATCTACATAACAATATCTATACCACAATATCTACATCATAATATCTACATCACAATATCTACATCACAATATCTACATCACAATATCTACATCATAATATCTCATCACAATATCTACATCATAATATCTACATCACAATATCCATATCACAATATCTACATCACAATCAATATCACAATATCTATTTTACAATATCTACATTACAATATCTATATCACAGTATCTACATCACAATATCTACATCACAATATCTATTTCACAATATCCATATCACAATATCTATTTCACAATATCTACATCACAATATATACATCACAATATCTATTTCAAAATATCTATATCACAATATCTACATCACAATATCTACTTCACAATATCTATACCACAATATCAACATCACAATATCTATATCACAATATCTACATCACAATATCTATACCACAATATCTACATCACAATATCTATATCACAATATCTATATCACAATATCTACATCACAATATCTATAGCACAATATCTACATCACAATATCTATATCACAATATCTATGCTATATGATATGCATGTGTAGATACCAACTATCATTAAATTCTCGTTCTAGGATTTCTGCAGAAAATGTCAAAATGTGTAACATATGTAATGTAAATATTAGTGTTATGATAAGACTGTAATGTATTTTACATTTCATAATATTTGTGCTGTCTCTGAGTTGATTTATTGTCGAGAAGAATGATGAATAATGTATATATATGTGTGTCCAGTGTGAGTATTTTAGCAGACAGTCTAGTCTGGCGTCTCCTGTGGTCAGGGCTGTTGGCTGACTCACGTCCTCTGGGATGGCAAACCCCTTCTGACCCCCCTCTCCCACCCCTCGGCCCCCCCTCTCCTGACCCACCCCTGGGTTTGGCACCTCTCGTTCGTAGCAGTAGTGGGAGAGGAGCAGCTGGCACCTGCGTTGGCACCTTTGCCTGTGCCCTCTCCTCGACTCAGGTCAGCTCCCGTAGCCTGGCCTCGCGAACTCTGCCCAACCCAGACGATCAGCCGTGCTTTTGGGATTAACATCTCATGTTTGCACATACATATAGATCTCACATTAATAAATAATGTATCTTATTGTATATAATATTAAATATTTTGACCATTAACCCCAACTATTATAGATGCATTCACACTGTATATTTAAGCAGGGGAAAAAGGTTAGGTTATCAATCCATTGTTCAACTTGAACAATTCTTAAATTTGTTATACAAAATAATGAATAGGCATCCAAATCTATTTTGTGTTTCCGGTTTTCATCAGCACCATGTATAACTTGTTGTGCATACTGTCAACTAATGATTTTAACTATTTCTATTCTATTTCTATTTGGATGAGCTCCGCCTGATGTTTGATGATGGCTCAGCTTCTGGTGGATTGTGTTCATATCACTGCTGGACTGATCCTAAATTTGGCTCATTCCTGCCATTATTACTAAGGCAGTGTCTGACCTCCGTGATGCTGCTCTGATTTGAGGTCAGGGGTTCGTGACCCCCAGGCCCCTGTTCCATCGCTGTGGGAAACAAGCGGAAAGGTGTCGCACAGAATTCTTAACCTTGGAGGAGAGAAGGCAAACAATGAGAGCCCTGATTCACGATCAGCTGGAGGATACTGCAGGGTGAGGGGAAGGGCAGAGAGGCTATAAATAGCTTTTAATCACCGAATCACTCTTTACCTAACTCCAGTGTAATCGGGTCAGATCCAGGCCACATCACAGCCAGATATGATAAAAGAGAGACAAGGAATGGCAATGAAATGAAAGCCCCTTCCGCATTATTGAAGACTACGACACTGCCAAAATATGATATGGCCACATTCACGGAATGAGGCTGAAAAAGCAGCATGATCCTCTTACATTCACGCACATTGGTTTATGATGGATGTTGGATTAAACCATGAAGAAAGGAATAATAAAAAAGAAATATGTGTTCTGAGAACAGCGCAATCTGATACGAGAACTTAAGGAACTCCTGGAGGCATTTGAGGATAATTCACACAGCGCATGTGACTGTATGGCAGCCCAGGCCCTGAGGGTTGTTTTTAGTGTTTCTCTCTGTTTGTTTAAAGCCCTCACACTGCACCATTGTTCTCAAAATAAAGTTGAGAAATGATGTTTGCCCCTGCGCTCCTGCACTCTGCTATTTCACACAGTCTGCAGTGCTGCTGCGTGGGGCATTTTCCTGGGGCAGTTTTCACACCTGTGTAAGATAAACAGCCCAGCAGCCTCCCGCCCACCCACTGGTGTCGCCCCTTCACACGTGTCTGAGGACTTGTTTTTGCAAGTGCCACCCCTGTGCTGCAGGAGCTCACCAAGGCAATGGGAACACAGCCATCAGCAGGGACACAACACACAGGCCATAACCACACACAGACACACGTATGCATGTATGCACATATACTGTACACAGACACGCACACATGCACACACACAGACACACGCAAACAGTATATAAATATATGCACATATACTGTACACGGACACGGACATGCACACATACACCCACACACGCATATATAAATGTATACAAATATACTGTAAACGGACACGCACACATACACCCACACAGACACCCACGCATATATTCATGTATGCACATATACTGTACATGGACACGAACACGCACACATACACCCACACAGACACTCATATATACATGTATGCACATATACTCTACACGGAAAAGCAACCCATACACACAAACACACACACATACACATGTACAGTATGCACATATACACCCACACACATGCACACACGCAATGACATACATACACACACATACATGCATGCATTCAGGCATGCATACACACATATGATGATGAAGGATTGAAGTATTGTCTTTATTATGTCAATACAAGAGAGACAGAAAGAAAGGAAGAAAAAAAGAAAGACAGAAAGAAAGATTGAGATAAAAACAATACATCGCAAGTATATTGATTTTGTTTTTTTTAATTCTTTAACCATCACAAAACAAAACAAAATAAAACTTGCTTGTTTTTGTCTCCTGTAACCTCTCATTTTGAACAACAAATATAGTATATATATATAAAAAAACATTGTCTCAAAACAAGCTTTTGAACCACACATATTTCCTAACTTTTTGTTTAGACACGAACAGCAGGCCAAAAAACATACATAAACTGACGTAACGACTGACGTATGGAGTCCTAAAGATAGTTTGGGTATAGTTTCGCTTGAAATAACTGCCTGTGTTGTCCCACTAAGGCCAGGCTAAACTCCAGTTTTCTTTTTTATAAACTGTGCCAAAAAGAGAATGATTGCTGTTGATTTTGGCTCCTTATGCTAAAACAAAAAGAAACAAAACGAAATGGATTGTCGAGAATAATTGTACACGTGTAGGACTCAGTATTTGTAATATAAACACTTGATGAAAACATGGTGAAGGAGAGAAAGAGTCTGCTCTGCTCGTTGGATCAACAGCAGAGGTCCTTTGAGAAAGTGTGTTAATACAAATAACACCTCGGCTGCCAGCTATGTTACAGCTACAACTCACAGGCCTATTTAGAACAAGAGACACAACCACTCAAGCTAAATCATTTGGAAGTTTTTTGTTTCTGACAAAAATGGTTCCTGGATACTGATGTAGTTAAATCCATGTGTGAATTGCCTGAAATGAGACGTTTCGTTTGAGACAGAAACGGGGATAGAGCAAAAAAAAGACGGAAAGTGGAAAAAAAAGAGGAAAGAAAAGACAGAAAGACAGAAAGAAAAACACATTTACAAAATCAGAAATAATTGTGCTAAAAGTTAAACGTATTCCTTTGTGGTAAAATAACCTACTGCAAACAAACAAATACAAGACAAAAGCAGAAACACTGGTACACTTACACTATACACAAACCTCACTAGCTTGCAGAGCTGTGATGGAAACTGTCGTCCCACCACATGAGGAAGAGGAACTGAACACACTTACAGAGGAGCCCATGAGAGTACTAGTGGTTTCTGGAGACAGTAAAGAGAGGATAGGAGCGATGGAGAGTGACTTTCATGACCTGGTGACCTTTATGTCCTTATGAAAGCTACATAGACACTAGCTGTACATATATAAATCTATTTTTAAATATCAGTACTTTCCGTTCCAATGCCCTGTGTTCTACCTATACCAGGACCATGATTTTTTTTTTTTTTTACAGAAGAGTAAACTTTGTTACCATGGAAGGCGTGGAATTTGTAAATCTTATTGACTGTCATACACAGCAGTTGCAGCCACATGATCCTTGCCCTCAAAAAAACTTCACAGCTTTACTGACTGCTACAAACCCAAACAAGGCTTTGAAATTCAAGAAGCCCAACCGATTCCAAGCTTCTCTAGGTCTCCATCAGCCTTGGATGCACTTGGTACATCAAATCAGACATTTGAACAATGACACACATGACAGCAGCAAGGGCACCATAAGAAATATCACAGTGCATCCTCTTACTTCAAGCCTTCAGTTACAGAGGCCTCTGCCACAGAAGTCACGTGCCCAGAGGAACACACAACCACACACGCGCACACACACACATACACATACACACAGACACACACAGACACACACACACACACACACACACACAGACACACACACACACACACACACACACACACACACACACACACACACACACACACACACACACACACACACACACGCAGACAACTATACACAGACACAGACATTCAGTACTTTGTCATAACTAGGCCTTCATGTTGGAGAGGTTTTTTGGCGTTTCACTGAAGGAGCAACTCCCGGGTTTCCGGAAGCTTCTGAGACAGCAGGCCGCCGCACACCAGGGAGGCGAAGGAGAGGATGATGGGAATGATCCGTGTGATGTTCACGAACTTCCCAAAGATGAAGCTGCTGAGGATGGCGGCGAATTTACTAATCGCACTCAGCACCCCAAACGCCGTGCCCCTAGTTGAAACACAAAACAGGGAAATGATTAAAAATGAATTAAAGTTATGATTAAAATGATGTGTCCTCACAAACAACTGACTAAAATCTACTGGGGAATGAAGATTGGATATTTGAGTGTCAATGCATATGCCAGATCTTTATTTTCTGTTTCAAATCACACATAAACATATGAGGGAAATCCATTTTAAAACATTGATTGAATAGAATGAAGAAAAAGTGGAAGCATTACTGTATTAGGCTGGATACATATTGCTGTACAGCTAATTTTTTGTTATTGTTTTGAAATTAGGTCTTTATTATGTTAATCTTTCAAGGACTATGTCTAAAAACCATTAATCTCGAATGAAGGGAGCAGGTTAAATAAAATTAAGCTCGGTCTGCAATATCAATCTGTGAATGCACAGCTATCCTTCAGTAAAACTCCCACTTAGTTTTTATTTTGTCTGGATTTAATTGAAGGACAATTATGGGAAAACTGATCCTTTTCTTCAATTGTTTACTTTTCTTTTCCCTCCCTATTAATTCTCAATAGACTGCAAAGTAAAAAAAAAATCTGTATTCTCTGCCAGTATCTCATGCAATTGATATAACAGAAAATTCTGTAGTCATGTGTAGTTGATTAAACTGATTCCTCAGTGAGTCAGTTGGCAATACATGCCATTAACCATGCCAAAGGCATATGATACAACAGCATTAACACAGATCAAATTCAAAGATAAATTACCATAAACAGACCTTTGGGACGAATGGTTTGAGTTTGAGGGATTAGACTGACAAGCCCTACAGGGCCAGATATGACCAGATATGAGAGTTATCAGTTTGGAGAGAAAAATGAATAAAAGCGTAGTATTGGATGTTGGATGTTGGTAATGGTTCATGGTAAAAGGCTGTTTTTTTGGACTCCATTAGTGAAACTTTATTCTGAGCCATTCATAAGGCCCCCCAATTAATTTACAATGGTTAAAGCTACATTCTAATTCAAGCAGGTAACCCTTTCCTGAAGCTTGTGTGTGTGTGTGTGTGTGTGTGTGTGTGTGTGTGTGTGTGTGTGTGTGTGTGTGTGTGTGTGTGTGTGTGTGTGTAGTTGAGGTAGTGTACCTCTTTGCTGATGGGAAGAGCTCTACTGTGATGACTTCTACCCCATTCAAGGTGTGTGTGTGTGTGTGTGTGTGTGTGTGTGTGTGTGTGTGTGTGTGTGTGTGTGTGTGTAGAACTAGTAGTGTACCTCTTTGCTGATGGGAAGATCTCTACTGTGATGACTTCTATCCCGTTCCATGCAGCCACACTGATGGCGAAAAAGAGGCACTGGAAGAAGATGAGCGATCCCTGGTTGAAGCACACAAACAGGAAGAACGAACAGATCGACGAGGCCAGCATGGAGGCACCTATAGGAGAACACACGCACACACACACACACACACACACACACACACACACACACACACACACACACACACACACACACACACACACACACACACACACACACACATACACATAAAGCTGGTGTAAGCATAGCTTGCTAATATGTGCATGACTGACATGACTATAGGCATTAAAGGCTCACAAAGTTAAACAGACCTCAGTTTAACTTTGTGAGCCTTTAATGCATATATATCCAAAACTAAAACATTAATTTAATGTATTGGTTCCTTTATTTTGTCATTAGTAGAGTATCCAAGTACTGGATGTTCAAAGCTCACCTATAATTTTGATTCTCCCAAACTTGTCCATGAAGAGTGCTGATACGATGTTGCCAGGCAACGTGGCCAAGCTGCCAAGGAAACTGACCATGTAGATGAGGATGTCATTCTCTTCCGCGAAGTTCAGGTGGCACCCTTTCTTCGGATGCATGAACGTGTTGTTATGCATTTTGCAGTCAATAAACTTCTCTTTCCACAAATCTGTAGAAATCAGAACAGGGAAGAGAAAAGATGAATAACTAGTCAAGGCAAACTAAAAGTTCCTTGTATTTATGTAACTTCCCCATCTCACCAGTGTTATAGAAGACAGAATTCTTGATTGTGCAGTTCTCAAACCAAGTAGAAGTAGATCTGACGTCTTCGAAATAACAGTTTTCAAACAGGGAGTCCTCAAACTTCACTGACTTCATCTCGATATTGGTAAACCTAGGAATCAATCACAGTATTCATTTCAATTAAACGTTTTCATTTACATAGTGTCGTTAGCATTTGACATTGTCTTAAGGGACTTTACAGAGGCCTGAGCCTTTCAGAGCAATCACCTAGGCAACGGACAGAAGGAGTGTATCAATGGATCAACAGATCACTGTTGACACAAAGAAGATCTGAACACAACTGGGTGAGTTACCGGTCAATTGTTGTCTGAGATCCAGAAAACATTAAATGTCTGCTTGTTTTTGATATTGAAGGCTGTGAAGTACTGACCCCATCATAGATGAAGTTTCTTTTACAAAACAACTTTTCATGCCGTAATGAAATGCAGAGGGCTTGTATCCCACTTGTTGAAGCTACTAAAGCCTGTGGGATCGGGGGTTAAAGGTGAAAGGTCACGTTGAAAACGTACCGGTCGTTGATGTACTCTCCCTCCTTGTGGAGCTGGTTGGCCAGAGTGAAGTTGAAGTGGAAGCGCTCCACTTTCTCCCTGTGGAACAACCTGGTCTTGGACTCATACTCCTCAAACTGCATGTCCTTGACCATGTCAGGGAACCACACTGAGAGCCCTGTGTAGCTGTGGACGCGACAAAATCACAAACACACAATCAGACACACATCTTTCAGTGCTCACCATCAAACCCACACACATCAGCATTGGCTTACAACAGCACCCGAACTAAATAGTCATCATTTTAACTAATTTTAAATTGACTTCACAAAATAGCTTGGATACTGGCTCGGAGTATATTTACTAATAGGAAACAGTAGTAATAAGTGCATACTAATGATTGAAACCTGATAAATTGGTTGTGAACTGTGTGCACCTGAAGGACATCGTGAACCAGATGATAGCCAAGAACAGCGCGGTCAGACGCATCTCAGGAGAGGTCAGTGACATAACATTTTTCATCACCTGTTCGACAAGACACATCACAATTATAACATATACAGCAATATACACACTTATTGGAATTGTATTGCTGGAGACAAACACACACACACACACACACACACACACACACACACACACACACACATACACACACACAAACACCATTCAAAATATTTCAATCATCAAAAATCAAAGTGACACAAAGACAAATACTACACCAGCATACACATACTTTTAAAAGGGTTTATTGAAATCTAAATGCAATACAAAAAAACTGAAAAAAACAAGCAAATCAAACAATTGGTTTGTCAGGGTCATATTAACGTCCAGCAAGCCTCACCTGCTTGATGAGAGTCACATGTCTGACGGTGAACCTCTGGAAGGCCGTGCCTGTCGCACTCTGGATCTCGATGAACTCATCGTCCTGCGTCTCAGGTGTCTTGATCTGGGAAATCTGGGGGAACAGAACACAGGTACCGCACTGTCTCTGTGATGTCTGTCACCTTGGATACAAGCTAAATTAATTCATGTGCATGAGATACGTGTGGTTAATTCGTCAGCTGAGGTATCCTGGATGCTCTGCGTTCTTCTAATGTCAGCACGTATGTTCATTTTTTTGTGTTGTGAGATTAGTTTAAGAGAAACTGCTGTGGTTTGTCCGAATGTGAGAGAAGTTTGTTATTTCTATTTCGTGTGAACTCACGGTGAAGACTCTCTCTGGTTCGCCCTTGGCTCTCCAGTTGGTGTCGTGCATGTTTCTCAGGATCATCCAGGCCTCGTCGTGACGCCCGTTCTGAAACAGATGTCATGACACATCAGATATGAACATGACACACATATGAGCATCATTGGAAGTCTTAATAATCCATCTGGTCCTCTGGCTAGCTGTGGACCCAACTATAGAGCATGATATACAGTATTTGGGAGTATATTTGATTACGTGGAATAGAGTGGGCATACTGAACGTAATTTTTGCTACAGTACAGCAGAGGTGTATATATAAACATAAAACAAAAAGTACGGAAATTTGTGTTTGGTAGATTATTTCTTTGTTGTAACAATTCTTTTTGTTCTATGTATATACATGACAAATTCAGCCAGGGCAGTGAAAGCCAGGGCAGGACGGTGACCAGCACACACAAACACACACACACACACACACACACACACACACACACACACACACACACACACACACACACACACACACAGACACACAGACACACACACACACTAACCCTTACCTCCAGGAGGTAGCGTGGGCTCTCGGGCATGAAGAACACTCCGACCAGGGCAATGAGCGAGGGCAGCAGGGTGACGAGCACATAGACACGCCAGCTGTGGAACTGGATCTCAGTGCCAATGCTGAAGCCCCAGCCTGCAGCACAGCGGGGAGATACACAGCGCTCAGTGCGGTAGGCCTCTCGCTCTTACTCACACATACAAACACACTTCATGTACGCATGCACACACAAAAACACTCACACACACACACTCACACTAACACTCACACTCACACTCACACAAACACTTACAGTACATAAACACACCTTAAGTACACACCTGTCAGTGCATCATCCAGTTACAGAGCTGGTAATTACAGCAAGTGCACTATAAAATGTTTTAAAATAAATATTAAGTATATTTGTTTATTGATTTGGAGATAATGGAAGAGTTTGCTACCATGTCCCAAATCATTAGGGATAGGTAAGGGGTTATGTTTCTAAATGAAGGGGCCTCTCATTGTAACACATATGAATTCCTGCATTTTCATTAACAATGTATTGCAATTATTTTTTCAATATAACTGTGGTTGGTGGTGCAGTGCTCAGAGGAAATCAAAATGGATACTTCACAGTGTTTTAGAAGCATCATGTTCACTGATGGTAACACAATGGGAGAGTCTAATCAAAGGATGAAAGGAAAGCCAACACTAGGAGGTTTGAGGGAGGAGAATGGTACGCTGCGTACCGTAGTGAGGGATGATCCCCCAGGCGGTGAAGGAGGCGTAGAGGCCCCCGCACATCCAGAACATGCAGAGCCAGCTCAGGTGCTCCCCGCGCTTGTCCATCTGCAGGAACTCCGAGAAGTATGCGTACACGATGGGAATCGAACCCCCGATGCTGTTCGGAGCGGGAGAGAAAGTGGGGGAGTTAATCTGACAGTTCCGGAACACGAAGTAGACCGTACCTGAGAGAGGCTCATTACGACACAAAGAATCTGTGTCTAGTGATCTCTCAGGAGGTTTTCTTTTTCTGTGGACGTGGTTATTTTGGAGGAGGGTTTCTGCAGATGTTCACTGAGTACCGGCATGGGAGCCATCATTATTCAACAACTGAGGAGTTGTGTTTCAACACCTGGAAACTCTCCCCTCCTTCACACAGAGGAGTCAGTTGTGCACAGAAAAGAAAACGCATTCAACAGAACAGTGTTTATGACTAAGAAGTGATACAATAAAACTTTAAACTGCATGGAAGTTATTGACGATATAACAATGAGCTCTATCTTTGCACACAGGAGTATACGATACGTATACACTTAAATACACTTCCGTGCCTGGGCTTGGATCTCTCTCTCTCTCTCTCTCTCTCTCTCTCTCTCTCTCTCTCACTCTCTCTCTCTCTCTCACTAACAGGGTGACTCACCCTATGCCGGCACAGATCCTGAAGAAGAGGAAGAAGCCATATCCTTGTGCGAAGGAGGAGAGGAAGGAGAAGATGCAGTTGATTGTCAGCGCATAAATTAGGCACTGCCGTCGGCCCAGTTTATCCGCCAGGCCTCCCCATACCACCGCGCCCACCATCATGGAGAAGTACACTAACAAACCTGTGGGGGCGAACAGGGACAGATAGCAAGATGGACATTTACATAATGCAGATATAAGGAAACATTGAGAGTACAGGTGAAGTCTGGACACACCTACACACTACACCAATCCAATTCTTGCCAATGTAGCTCAAAATGTAGGCAAAGATCTCTAACGTTTCTTTTTATATTACCAATAACAAATTGAACCAATAATAACTTATTTCAGCATAACAGTAAGTTATTTAGGTTAGGTTACAGTGACTGCATTTAGTAAGCCACTGCACTACATTCATCCCTGTTACATGACAGTCAACCCCCTATTGCACTGTTGATACTGACCACTAGAGGGCACCCTGGTCAAGCTTAACACGCTCCCCTCAATCTGACAAAGGGGGGTTTGTTAAAAAAAGAACTATTATGTAAACACAAAGACTGTCTTGACAGGATGCAACCGATGATGAAAGTATGCGGGAAAAGCAAGGACATTCAGTAGTTGTTGAACTTCATAGAATTATATTTTACAGGTTTGTTTATGCCATAACTTTTTACAGCAAAGACGTACGGCAAAACCTGTGCAATTTAAGCACTTGATTTAATGTTGTAGCACCAGCAAACACAAAAAAATTAAATATACAAATTATAAAAATAACAAACTTGTTCAGACTTAAAAAGTGACTGGATAATCAATGCATAATTAAGCTTTTTCTTCCCAGGTATTTCTCAGGAATATTCTACGAATTACCAAAAGGTTCAATGTTCAGTAACCCATAGAGTCACTTTAGACAGTGGAGGCATGGAGAGGTCAAAGTTCATAAAGACTCAGACAGTACCTTGCTGGTGTTTTGAGAGTGAGTGTGTGAAGAGTTGGCTCCAGTAAAGCCCATCCTGCCCGTCTGTCATGTAAAGGAGCATCCCTGGCCCCTCCCACTACTTTTACTACGCACAGCTAATCACCGGCCAGTAAGCTGATTACACGTGAGTGTGTGAGGCCATGTCTGCATTTACCATCTCCTGTTTCTGTGTGTGTGTGTGTGTGTGTGTGTGTGTGTGTGTGTGTGTGTGTGTGTGTGTGTGTGTGTGTGTGTGTTTGTGTGTGTGTGTGTGTGTGTGTGTGTGTGTGTGTGTGGAGGTAGAGGAAGTGTACTGCTTTAATGATGGGAAAAGCTCTACTGTGACAACCTTTCACATACCATACATGTGTCTGTTTGTGTATGTATGTCAGTGTGTATGCGTTCATATGTAAATGTGCGTGTGTCTATATGTGTGAGTGTGTGTATGTATGTATGTTTGTGTCCTTGCAACTGACCACACGGAATTCAGCACGACAGATTAGACCAGCACGCTTACTGACGTGTCCTGAGAGGGTCATTTTAGTACGAATCTATTGAATGCATTGAACAAATTGGATTAGAATTACTTTTTAAAAGTAAATGTTATTATGGTTCATGAAACTAGACCAAGCTTTGTAAAAAAAACTTCTGTTTGTTTTTCGTTTTGCAGTAGATTCAGTTAAAGGTTTTGCATATGCTTGCTTTTAAAGTTTATTTATATTTCATTTAATGTAGTGGTGATAAGGGTAACTTTGGTAATAATGCAGAACCTGTACCACCAGGTTGGTTGTTACCTTTCAGGCTGAGGCTAAATTAGATTTTTGTCTGTTGAAAAATGTAGACCCTCCAGTTTGCAATATGCTAACTTCCTGTTTCACGCTTACCCAGCATGCCCTCTCCAATGCTAACTTCCTGTTTCACGCTTACCCAGCCTGCCCTCTTCAATGCTAACTTCCTGTTTCACGCTTACCCAGCATGCCCTCTCCAATTCTAACTTCCTGTTTCACGCTTACCCAGCATGCCCTCTTCAATGCTAACTTCCTGTTTCGCGCTTACCCAGCATGCCCTCTCCAATGCTAACTTCCTGTTTCACACTTACCCATCATGCCCTCTGTCTCTGCTAACTTGCAGCTAACTACCTGTGCCATGCTTACCCAGCATTCCCTTTTCCGCGTTGGATAGGCACATGTCCTTCTCGGCGCTGGGCAGCACGAAGCCGACCACAAAGCACTCGACGCCGTCACCCATGAGTGCGAGGCCGAGCACGGTGAAGAGCTGCCACTGGAAGCGTCCGTGGCCGCAGTCCTCCATGATACACTCGTACTGCTCCGGCAGGTCCTCCTCGTCCCCCTCCAGGTCTGCCTCCTTGGCCTTCCTCCTCGCCTCCGCCCGTGCCGCCCGCCGCGCCGCCTTGATCTCGTCCGGGTGGGGCACGTTCTGGTACTCGCCCTCGTACATCTGTTCCTCACCTTCTCCGCCCTCGGTGGCATCGCTGCGGGCGTCCTCGTCCTGCTGCGGGTAGTCCCCCTGGTAGCCATAGCCGTCGGCCTCGCCCTGGCCCTCGCCATAATTGGGGTAGGTCTCAGCGCCGCCCTCCTGCTGTTGGGGCACGTTATTTTGGTACGGGTCGTCCATGCTTTGCTCAGCACAGGAAGAGCAGGTTTAGAAGCGTGGGACAGCACTAAGCACAGGACACCGTGGGCTATATCAGCATAATCCTCTACAGTCTCTCAGGCCCTGCTTCCTCTCTCTGCCGCGAGTGCTAGGTTCCACAAGGTGTCGTCTCCACAGAGTATTGACTGGTTTTCAGAGTCTGAGAAATGTCTCTGGCTTTTCACAGATTATCACTGTCCTTTGTACACTTTTGGGCAAGGCCACATCATGGACCTATGAAAGAGGAATAGAAAAAAATAAGTGGTGAAAAAAGGAATCAAAATATAATAAAATAATAAAACTTGATGAATCATTAGCTTCCACATCATTTGAGAGAGGATCCAACTACTTTGCCCAGTGATTCATTTTGCCCGGTCTCGCAGGCCGGTCGTGTAAACATCAGCCTCGTTGTTTACATGTGATGCTTCATCTTGGGTGCATTACAGTATACCCCTATTTTTCATTCAGGCCCTGAGGCTCATATGAAAAGAACAGTCATCAAGCACAAATCAAACTAGTCTGTTGAAAACACATAATGATAATAATAATGTTGTTAGTTCTTCATACAGATGATTATATAACAGCATGGATTCAAACGCCATGATGGCTGCTTTCCAGGAAGTCTGGGCTCTAGGATAATGTGTGATTTATACTACTGGAATGGACCTATACTACTCCCTCTCTCTCTCTCTCTCTCTCTCTCTCTCTCTCTCACACACACACACACACTACCATCTCTCATTAGCTCATGAGTCATTGCATTTGTCGCTCCAAAGCAAACCGAACACAGGGTTTTTTTTTTTTCAGTTTTGTTTCCACTGATTATTATGATCATCCCCCTTAACCATGCCATAGGCAATAAGAATGTACCTTAGGTTTTCTCTGGCTTTCCAGGCTGAAGCAACTCATGAAACAGTGTTCACCAGTCGGTCAATCAGCATATATTATCTATCATTGATATTAGTATTGTTGTTGTTTTAAAAGTTCAAGTGTGTTGTTTTTGTGGAGTTTTGTTCATTATATTGAACAGTTCAGTGTTTACCTGAAGTGTGCTAACGTAGAGCGAGCTACCCTCCCCAGGAATAGGCAGCCCTGAGAGGATAATCAAAGTCCTGCCTTTCTCTCTTTCTTTCTCTCGCTATCTCTCTCTCTGTCCTTCTCTCTCTCTCTCCCTCTCTCTCACTCTTCCTCTCTCTCTCCCTCCCTCTCTCTCTCGTGCCGCTGCTGCCCGTCAGAGGATGCCATTTTGATCCTCTGTGGCAAAGTTTGGTGAACAGTGGAGTCGTTTCCCTGGGAAACCCCCCCCCCCCCACACCCCCGCCAATCAGCGGTGCCACCGAGGGGAACGTGTGTGTGTTTGAGGCGCAAACATGGAAAAGGGGAGTGGGAAGCACACACAGCCTTCATTCCCAGGCCTGGCAAATTTAGTCTGCAGCACATAGCTCAGATTATTAGGCCTGCACGTTTTCCACATCCAGGAAGGAGGAGAGAAAGGGGGAGCAGGGAGCAAACGAGAGAACAAGCCTGAGAAAGAGAAGCTGAAATGACTTATGAGGACTGTAAACATTGCTGAAAGAGCTTTTAAAATAACACCAATTATGGTATTCAGAACTGAAGGAAAAATCTCTCCATGTCTATGCATTCTCTTACTCTTCTTATTATATTAGATTTGGGAAATCATGATGCTTTTCAGTACAACAACACCAATCTTCCATCATCAGGGTCCCCCTTGTGTGTGTGTGTGTGTGTGTGTGTGTGTGTGTGCGTTTGTGTATGACTGGCCAAAGTAAGTCTTTACAGACACAATTTTCTTTGACAGCTCAGCTGGTACCAAGGCTGAAGGCAGCGAGAAAGAAATGTTAATGGAAATAGCTGTCAGGCGTGATGGCAACACTGTGCTATAGGTGAAAAGCATTAAGGCATGCTCTGCGTTCAGCACATCTCTCTCTATCACTTATGCCACCAAGACGACTCTCCCCTCTTAACCCCGTTGTCATGGCGACGCTGATGGGGTTAACCGGAGTCCTGGCATTCTCCATTAGGCACACACAGCAAGGGGTGGCTACGTTGTGTGTGGTGGCAGACTGTCAGAAGGGCATTTGAGGATAGGTATGCCATTAAGGCTGGTCAGACTGGTCAAACAGACAGACATAATTACCGGCAAATGCTAATACAAATGCATCTGAGAAGGGTAAGCAGAGCCAGCTATCAATGCTTATAAAAAGGCTGCTGAAAAGGGTTAGCAGAGACAGCTATCAAGGCTAATGAAAAGGCATCTGAGAAGGGTTATTAGAGCCAGCTATCAATGCTCATAAAAAGGCGCCTGAGAAGGGCTAGCAGAGCCAGCTATCAATGCAGATAAGAGCTGCAGTGTAATTCATTTTCAATTAAATTACTTTCAGTATCATAACACAGCTTGAATGTGAAGAAAGCACATTAACACACGACAGACACATGTTAAAGGGGCGTGAACTACAGCGAGGGATGAGGTTGTCTGAGGTCTGAGGGTCACATAATCTGTGCTGAAGTAGAGCGACACGCAACCATTGCGTGCTAACCCTCATGCTGGGTTCCGGTCAAAAACGTACAGAAGTTACTGTTTAGAAACTTCAGTCTTAAACTCACAAGGATGCATAATATCCTTCACCATACCTACTTGAATGGATAGAATACATTTTTAAAAGTTTTTTCATTGATATATTTATACATCCAATTTGAGTGGAAATGAACGGTTTAGTTATAAGATGTTACTTTTAATGTCAGCTGGTTGTTAATATGAATGGGTGTGTATTTTCGTTATAAATCACACCTGTCATTTTTGACCGAAGACACCTGTTATTATGTTGTTCATTTTATTACATATTTTTAATGAATAGTTTAAATGTGTGTTGTTAATTCTTAAATACATTGTTCAATACACACCACACTAATAATCCTGAGATGTTAGAGGTATATTTTGTGAATTTTGAATAAAACCATTAAAAAGAGGCTTATTAAATAGAAATGATATGTAACTGTTACAACATAAAGTCATAAAGACAATTATTTGCATTTTTAGAAAGGTTTAAATTTAAACTATATCAAAATAAAATGTTTATAAAAAGCATTATTAACATTTATGTCAGGCCAGTTCAATTCTGACCGCAAGCACAACACGTGTAACCATGTTAAGAACACAACATTAGGGATCAAATTGACACAATCATAATACCACCATTGGGTTTATCCACGCACAGAATCTACGCCTTATCAATCAAGCGCTTGGTTTATCTGGAGAGGTTAATTGGGTGGTTTTGCCCAGAAAATGTGTGGTCGAAACACACTAATCAGCTTAAGATCTTACTCTCACTTCTCAGCGCAGACAGAACGCAGCGAGGCGTTGCCACGGGCGATGATGACTCGTCTGACCGTTTAATGGAGATTTGGGGAGAGTAAAGTGACTGCTAGATCACAGATATGATGTCTCAATTCGAGCAGCAATAGGCAAAAGATATCAAGACAGAGGTTGAGTTGAAAGCGCAGCAGATGTGATTGAAGGCAAGTCAGGTTTGCACACTCCCAAAGTGGTAACAAATAAGACATTGGGGGATGTGTTTGAAGTTCTTGTCTCTTGTGCTTTTCTGGGTGTATTAGAAGGCCCCTTGACCCAGCACAACATTCCCACAATTCCCACATTTCTTGCAGTTTTAAAGGTTTCTGTTAAAATGTGGATTCTCTTGATGCAGACTAATGGCTTTATTTTTAATCTTCTTTTTTTTCAAACCATTCCGTCACTCATACATAAATAAGCCCGTCTGTCTGTTTCTCTCTCTCTCTTTCTCTCTCTCTCTTTCTCTCTGTTCTGTTTTCTATTCCCATTTTCCTGCTCACCGCACCAGCTGGGGATTATATAACCTCGACTCTGTCCTTGGCTTGTCTGATTATTTCGTTCTTCAAAACTGCCTGAAATAAAAATAGGACCTGACAGAACAAATTATGTAATAATGAATAAAGCTTTGGCTTCAAATAAATAAATAATGTTTATTTACATTTAGGAAGCATAAGGTGAGCTAAATTTAAATGCATGGCCCGCTCACAATGTACAAAAGGGTTCTTGCTGATCACCAGTTACATTTTCTTTATCCTAATATACAACATTTTTGCTGACAAAATAGGTCTTACAAAATGAAATCTTGCATTGCACATTATCCAGACTGAGCATGGCAGAGATGCCTGTTGAAAAACGGACTGACTGACGAGGTTTAAGTCACTGAAGAGAAATGTCTTGCTCGACAGCCATGAATTGTCAAGGAAAGGGACAATAAAATGTATAAGGATGGCAAAATATGATGTCCCATCACTTCCCTGTTGATGGGAGAAAGTGCACACGCCATTGGACAGAATGGTGTGATGTCATAGGGAGAAGACCAATTGCTAGAGGGCACCCTTGAAGGGCATGTTGGTTTCAGCGTGCCACTGAACCAACCCCAGAATGGGGTACCTACCTACGATGCCATCCTTTGATGCCACCCTTAGCAGTGTTTGCCAAAGTGCCCTTTGATGGGTTTTGACACACTGTAGTCTCTTAAGCCCTTCTCCCCTCTGTCTGAGTGACCTTGGAGAGGTCCAGCGGGGTAGGAGAGGAGCGTCAGTGGGATGGAGAAAAACTCTCCCCGCAGAGAGTGAGATTTGACTTTTTTGAAAAGAATCTGTCAGCAGCTGGCAGGCTTGTCAAACAACAAAGTGATGTTTTTGGCTCAGTCAATAAAAGATGAAATTGTTTTTGCCAACCTAACTCCATAGTCAAAGACAGGGAACTGAGCTGTAGGTTGCTACCTGTTGTGACAGGAAGGGCACAAGGAGTCTCAACTGGAAATCAAAAATCTAAAGAATTACCTCATGTGAAATATCACACAAACACATTCTGAGAACGTTCTCAATTTAAAAGAGAATGTCAACAGAGTAAAACTAATTGGAGCAAGGTAAGTCCTAAGCTATGCTTTTCATCAAGTCAGTGCAAACTATCAACAGGATGGGGCTACAATATAATATCAAGATGAGCAAATGGAGACTTGGCTACCATAGTTTTTGGTCATAGGAGACTTTAGATAACTAGGTAACACAGAAATGGCCGAAGAGTAATAGATTGACTCTTTAAAACCAACACATGAATTAGTAGATAAAGTGCTTACCAGATCTGGCATTCCCCCTAGCACAGGCTGGTGTGTGAGTTTGCTAGAATGAGTGAAAAAGTGGTTGAGGAGAGGTAAGGATCCACGTAAAGGTTGTTTCAGAAGGAAAGCCCTACATGTCACCTTAGCAGCAGTCGGCTCTGCACACCACAGGATTACAGGGCGACCTCACGATCCCTCCCCTCATCCCCACTAGACCCCCCCACGCCTGCCACTCACTGGCCTAGTGGTAGAGTCCAGGCCAGATTACAGCACACACGCCAGCTCTGGCAACAGGAAACACCTAAGGTGGGTGGGGTGGGGGGGGGGGGGGGGGCATCATTGTGGGTGTTGTGTGTAGGTTTAGGTGGGTCTATTGAGATGAGTATTGCGAGTGTGGCTTGTACTTCTGTTCTGTACGTAGGCCTACATATGTGCAGATCTGTGTTTGCATACGTAATTTTGATTCCTTCCATATTATCCAAGTAAGACCTTGCAAATGACCATGTCTGTGTCCCCTTTAGCACAGTAGGCCAATTATGCTAGCTCTACAAATCAGTCTAAACTGTCAGTTTCCTTAATCCACTGAGCACTCTCTCTCTAATGACGACTAGTCCTTATATGTTATCACTGACATCCCATGCATATCATAAAACGTCCCTCTTAACCACAGATAAACTGGAACGGGTTGCCTGTCAGTGTATAGGGCATTGCTCTAAAAGCTCATCTCTTATGAGATCTGAGTGATAAAATCCTGGGTAGTCCTACCCTCCACAGTCCCCCCTATCAGACTGAGTTGGTTTGTTCTGCGGCGGAACATCATTGTGTAGAGTAGATGTCTTGCAGAGATTGTAAATCTGCTTAATCCCAGGCCAGATAATTCTGGCGCAAAGCGGATTAGCTCCGCCCCGAGAGGAGCCATTGGCTAAATTTAGATCAAATGTTCTCTGTCTATTTGCTATGCCCCTCCTCTATTTTTTAAACCCTCCCCTTTTCTCTCTGCCCACTTGTGCATCAAGCCTATTAACCAACCAGTGACCACCTCTTGTGTTCATCAAATCTATTAACATATCAATGGTCATCTCCAGTGTCCATCACACCAGTTGACCAATCACTGGTCATGTTTGAATTATTAAACTGAATGTTTGGGTTCACAGGAACAGAAGGAAGCTGATCTGGACAGTGTGGAGAGCATGATGTGTGCACTGTATGTCATTCATCCTCTTCCTACCTGTAGTTTTCTGTAGTTGAATATGCTAATATGAATAAACAAAAAAATATGCCAAAACATCAGCTGTTATTTCATATTCCCAAACTACCATATCACTAGTGACTATGAGTACATTGAGCCTTACATTTTTCAATTTCTACCACGATCGTACATAGTGTCAATCTTTTGTCAAAATGGTAATTTGATATTGAATGGAAGTCGGGGGGGTATCCTATTGATGCAGTGATGACACCTCAGCTGGATGAGAATGTCATCATGAAACGAGTGGGGCTACTGATTTGAGACACCTCTTGCTGAAACACGGTACCTTGTTTATGTGTTCCGTGAGTCTGCGGTTCCTCATTCCTCTGTCCTTCACTTCCTGTAGCCCCGTCCTGCATCCCCAGGGGATTACACTCTCCGCTGAGGGCTCGCATGAGTGGGCAGGAGAGAGATGGATAAGGGCCATTGAGGAGAGTGATTGACAGGTCCAACTGAGACGAAGAGTGAGAATGCACACACAGACATGGATGCTTCAAAAATTGAGTGAGGAAAGAATAACATCCCTCTCTTAATGCATATACAGTATTATCTACTATGTATCAGTCTGTGTTCTTTGCTCTATGAACTGTATTTTTGATCTCTTGATAATCTCTGTGTCCACTGCTCAGCTATGATGTTCACTTTGGTATTTGTATGGTGTCTGTGTGATTGAGACAAGCATGTGATAGTTATTATTAATGTTGTGGTTGGTTGTGGAGTAAGTGACATGTTTGAGATCTATTGTTGGTTTAATTGTAAGTTGGATATTTCACAGCTGAATGAGTCCATGGGAAAACGGATGTTCCCTGGCTTGTAGTGTTCTCACTCAGGCCTCTTGTCAGCTTGTCTGTGGCAGTAGTGAAAAGCAGGAGGCCTGCAGGTGTAATCCTGTGGGACAGCATGAATGATGGTGGATGGTATACAGAGAGGGGGTGGGGGGCAGGGCTGCTCTGACCTCATCAAATCCCCCATAACAGATTTTCTCCTGGGTGGGGTTGTGTGTGTGTGTGTGTGTGTGTGTGTGTGTGTGTGTGTGTGTGTGTGTGTGAGGGGGGCCTGGCTAACCGCAACTGACAGTAAACATGCAGGCAGCTCACACCATTGGAATTGGAATTCAATTCAATTCAAATCAAATTGATTGTATTTATATAGTGCAATAAACAAATAAACAGTAAATTTGAGGCCAAGGCCTGAAACACCCTTAGAGCACAACGGCGAAAGGGGCAAGGAAGACTTTCTGTAAATGAGGAAGAAACCTGAAGCAGAAACCTTCTACACCTGTTATTATTTTTTAACGTGCTATATAAATAAATATGCCCTTACTTGATTCATCTGAGTGACAGTCATTATGTGCCACGCTCTCTGCTACAGCAGACCAGTGACAGGACACTAAAAGAATGATCCAAGCGTAGCGACTGTGCAGCTAATTGATAGAGGTTATCTCCTTTCTCCCACTCGCTCGCCCTCTGACTACATTTCCTTCCTACCTGATTAGGAGCCTCTTTATCCCCACTCTCCTGCCCATACAGAGCTATTTAAGGGACCTTTAAAGACTGATCCTTGTCCTGTTGAATGTCTCCCAGCTTGGGGTGGGGATCTCTTTCCTTTAACTCATCCTCTGACTAACATATTCTCTGAACTGATTAAGACACACTGGATTCTCCCTGCCTAGAAGGACTGAATATTAACAAAGATCTTCTTGCTAAAAGGATGTTTTAAGACCGACGGCAGACCTAATGTATGTGAATGCCTCGCTTCTCTCTCATTCATTTCCTTCACAATTCTGAATTGAAATACAGATAATCCTATTAATACGAGACCAGCTCTATCTGTATTAAACTGCCTCTAGCTCTATCATCTCCTATTCACTTCCTGCCTGTACAGCTTTCTCATCAACCCATACAGCTCCACAACGCCCTTATGCATTGTCAGAAAATCAATGATTTAGAATAAAAGTTATTTTCAGTTTTAATGGACAAAGTGGGTTCAGAAAAGACTGAAACAACATGGTTGAAGTGTCACACATGCCTGCTATGTTGACAAAAGATGTCTTAGATATCTGAGAGACCCATTTAAAACATTTTAATGAAGGGAATAAAACCCTGAGATGTTTTGATGGAAACAGTACAGAGGTGATTATTGCTCTATTATTACGTAATTTAATTTGACCATGTTGTATTACCATGTTATATCTATGGTTATGTATTTTGGGAATGTTTTCCTACATGTTTTTCATGTTGAATATCATCGAGTCAGTGTAAGTGTCAATTGCGTGATTTGATATGGACCAGCACTTTGGTAAGTAACTATTTATGGGATCTTAATCAATTCTTAGGTTTTTAACGGATTCTGGATACTATGCAACGATTTAATACCAACTGGCTCTGTAAATAGAAAAACGGTGCCATCTAGTGGTGGTTTAATATAGCCTACGGAGACACAGTTCCATGTTAGAATACTGGTATGTCTTTTTTGGTGTACCATGGTGGTCATCAGTGAAACAATCTCTATAGCCTACGTCTTCATGAATATTTCCTCTGTTTTTTTTAAAAAAATGAGGCTAGCCCATTTTGACAACGACATAAACTATTGCTTAAATACATTTCAAGTATATCAGTGGGGGAAAAAAAAAACAGGTATAAGTCACCCCGAAGTTATTTTTGCGCATAACTGTTAGCTTTTGTCTCTCTCTGTGATCTTTGCCAGCTCTGTTTGCCAGTAGCCAACTCCCCGCGGGAGAGGGCTTCTTCTCCACGCAAGTGCTTCAACTTACAAAACGGCTGTTGTAACGGGACAAAGACGGCAATGTCCTTCTTTGTGTCATGCTTGTTTCCTCTCTCCTTTTCTTGGCAGTGGAGTGCCATGGCCGAGCCCTGGGCATAACGTTAGGATTCCCCGCACGTCTCCCCTCCTCCGGCGGTGACAAACGTGTTCAAGTGCCGTTCAGCGTGACAGAGAGCACAGCCTCTTTTCTCCCTCTCTTCCTATCTATCTAACTCCAGCACTGGAGACAGAAGAAAAAAAATCAGACCTTCAGGCGTTTGCCAGAATTTTTGTCTCTGCACAGAGGAAATTATAAAGCAACATCAAAACAACAAACAAACAAGAACTTGACTTAACAACAGGATTTCCATCAATATGCTTTGTCAGGGGATGAAAACACATAACGGATCATTTGTAATTAAAAAAAATGTGTCTTATAATATAAAAATTGTTATTTCGTAAAATGAAGTAGTCGTGGCAGTAAAGTAATCCATTCAACCACTCATCCAGTCATTGTGTCCCATCGCGTCTCCAGTTCAGAAGTGACTAATAACCGGCTCTCCACCTGTTGCTAAGCCCATCATATGCACTCCTCTCCTTTACCACTAGGGTTCCACAGATACCACCAAAGTGAGGTAGTCCACTCATATCAATGACGTGTTTTATCTGGTCGTAAATTCATTAAAAGACTAACAATTTATTTTAGTATTTGTAGACTTAGTCCTACAAATGTGCGAGATTGTAAATCTTAGTAACAGAATATGCCTATGACTGACAGATTCGGCCATCCATTTTCGTTCTACTTTGACATTTGCTGCACACACAATTTAGTTGAATTGATGAATCAATGTGGAGCGAGAAAAGATTATCATCTTTCTCTCAAATAATTTTAAAGGCTGTAGGCTAAAGGCGACACACAGGCGACAGCGTTCACCATAGCCTTGATACAAAAAAAACTTGTGGCCAACAGTTTTGGCTGCTTTCGGGGTAGGCCCGCTGAGAAATGTTCTGTCCCCCTCCCTTTTTCTAAACTGCCATCAACTTTCTGTGGGAAGCCGCAGCCATTGCTCCCGCCCACCGCGACGTTGCCTGTAGAAACCAGAGGCAAGCTGACGCTCTTTCTCGGCAGGTTATTGAGAACATTCTCCTGGTGGCCATTCAAAGTTATTCTAGCTTCGACTCAACCACCTAGTTCGGCACCTGAATGCGACTTTTTTTTCTCTAATTGTGTCTGTATTGAAGACGGTCACTGTTAAGTTACGAATTGATGCCGGATATGTTTCAAAGGAATCACTCACTTTGAGGGCTCCAAAGTTCAAGGTAAGGGGAGCCAACGAACAAGAGCCGTGAGACGACATATGCTAGTCACAGAATAGCAAGAAAGTAACGATATCTGAGAGGATGTTATGTGACATGCTGTCACTGTTACTGTGGTACCTGAGGCAGTGGTTACAAAAAGAAATACTTCAGACAACGTGTGACACATTTGACCAAACTGTCTCGGTAGGTTAATGTTTTCTGCTACATGTGTACTTCTCGACTGCCTTTGGCATCTCTAGGGACTTGGATGCAGTATAGCGAATTACTGGCTGTTGTTGCGTGTGAATTTTTGAGCAGCTAAATAGCCCACATTATTGTGTCCAAATAACTTCAGTGTGTCAGCAATCCTGTTGCCCTGCTCCCGGCACTGTAATGGGGGCAGTGCCTGCCAATTTGCTTTCCTCAAACAAACACACAAAAGAACAAACAAGCAAACGCACAGGCGAAGAAAGACACGGGCAGATTACCGGTTTCTTTCACTGTTTCACAAACAATTCACACAGTTAAATAATTTACCTCCGGCAGAGGTCTGTTGTATTGTATTGCACACAAAAAAAGGATACACTGAAAATCAAAACAACAACAATGACATCACCAATAATAACAAAGTGTTGATATTAATATAAATTTACAGAGATTTTTCGGCTTTCTTACTTAATTTGCTGACCAACATTTTGTAAAATCTCCATGGCCACGGACTGGGGTAAAGAGGTTTAGCACTAATTGGTTTCTTTAAGAATCTTTTAGCCTGTTTAAATGTGCGACATTAAAGCCGACATAATCCCACTATTTACTGTGGGGTACACAACTACATTATGAGCATTTCATCACACTGCCCAGCACAACACAGCATAACATTATGTGACATACATCACACTGCACAGAACAACATCATGCACATTACATCACATAGCATAGCCCAAAACGTATAGAATAGCAGTGTAACACCAATTATGAAACCTTAACAAGAACACCACTGACACCACCAGAGTGCATGGAGTATGAAGTGTAATGGATGGAGGCACCTCAGGATAAGCATGTCGAGTGACAGACAGAGAGGCTCCTGTATCACCCAATTATTAGGCCAGCTTCTGCACTACGGGTCCCTTCATACTGCTGGCTCCTCGCTGTAATTAAAGGTGTTTTGGAAACACTGCTGCAGTGCAAGGCCTGTAATAACCTGCTTGCTTTGGGACAGAGTCCACTCTCTTTGGATTTACAAACCTCGCTTATGTAAACAACAATCAATGTAACAAAAGGGAACTGGAATGACAGCATAAGTAGTAGTATAACAATAGAAGTATAACAATATAGTATCACATGTAGTGTACAAAGTATCTATGATATTCATTTTAAAAGCTATAAAATGAAGTAGAGGTGCTTTGGTGCTTTTCCGCAAAGAAAATGTGAAGTGAGATTGCTCAGCAGTAGTAGATGATCACTGACAGTAACAGCTCGGATCAGGTGTGGGATTAGAAGCAGTGGACGGGAAATTGTGAACTGTTGAACAAACTATGCAAGAACACACACACATATCGATGGATAAAGACATCTCTATTGCCATTAGTACATGCATAGTCAATCATCTCCTCTGCAGGGACGCAGTGCACACTCACACGTCACATAAATGTGCAAAATGTGATAAACTATATTTTGGTTTGTTGTTGTCTTTGGTTTGGTAGCCGGCTAGCTACATGAATAGGTTGTTTGTTCATTACAAACCAAAATGACAGAGACATATTTTTGTGATTTATTAACTGAAGTGTACTCTATTGTCCTAAAGGCTAACTATGAGCTGATATTTCCACACACAATAACTCAAGTGGCCAGCAACAGAAGTACATTTGATATCTGTATGGAGAAGCGCTAATTGATGAACTTTTGAAGGAACTATAAGTGCTTAGGATAGTCAGAAAATAGGTTATATCAGTCAAAAGAAGCTCTTGATGGCATCACGTCAACAGCTGCAAGTTTCAGTTCCTTGCTCACCGTTATCTAAAGGTTTGCTTTGTTCCTATGATGTATATTAGGACATTAGGTCAAGGCCGTTTGTCAAAGCACACATATTTTATGTACCTGACTTTATTTACTTTATGTACTTTATGTATGTATGAGGGTGTCAGGAGGGTTTTGTCTGTGATTTATTACACTTCCTTGCACATAGGGGATATGGAATCGCCATGGCAATGAGACTGTAGATATGCATCCTTTTTAATTCGCTGAAAAACTACTGAAGAAAATAGTAGGTGGTGTTCTGAAGCAACAGCATTTGGAGTGTTATATTGGGACTATTCGCTGGAGTGTTGCCTTGTGTTGTGAATTATCTAGTGCCTGGAGTGGATTGTTGTGTTTAGCTGTGTTCTATGGGCTGTGTTGTGTTTGTCCAGAGTGGACTAGTGTAACTTGACTGCTCTGTTGTGCAGGGACTGGTGGGCTGGGTTGTGTTGTGTTATGTTCTGAAGGGACTGGTGGACTGGGTTGTGTTGTGTTTTGTTGTGTTCTGGAAGGTCTAGGGGTTGGAGTACTCTATTCTCAAGGGTTTGGATTGTTGTGCTGTGTTCTATAAGGACTTGTGACTGGACTGCTCCGTTGTGTTCTGAAGGCGGCAGTGTCCAGACTGTTGTGTTGTGTTCCGCTTGGACACCTGACCCCTAGAGCCAGCTCCTCCCTCTCTCCTATGACATCATCTCTTATCTCTCTCCCTGGTCTCTGCCTGGTCAGAGCCATATTTAGTCCTCAGTAATCAGTGTGCTCTAAACTAGCATGCCATCAGTCCCAAGTGTGGGAAGCTAGCCTACCTGCCTGCGTTCTCTATGGACCCTTGTGTGAGGACGCTTCAGGGGCTTTGCTAGGGGACTCACAGGTTCAACGCGGAGCTTCGGGTAAGAATCATATCCACATGCGGATTTGTTATTGATCGACACAACTTTAAAAATGCTATTGCCAGGCCGGGGGAGAGAGATTAAGAAGGTTTTGCTCAGCGAAGGGTAAAGGAAGAAGTCCTGCAAAAAGGCCTGTAGAATTGGAAAAGATCAGGCAGCTTGAGTTTACTGCCTCGGTTGAAAGTGATCAGGCTTTATCTGTTAAATGGCTCTTCAGCTGTCCAGATAAACACACTGGGTAGAGGCTGTCTTCCGCGGTGTAGAGGTAGTGTTAGTGTCTCGTGTTGCGAGGCAGGACTGAAAGTTGTGATGCTTCCATTTATCCTGGGGGGGGAGTGGGTAGCTCACCCCCTGAAAACAAGTGCTTCTGGTGTCCCTGAAAGAGGGACAGGTCATGTTTACAGAGTGAAATAGGATTGCTGGTGTGAACACAGAGCTCTGTCAGCCATGATTGATTCAGCATTGTGCCGCTGCTCGTAGTGGAGACTTTCTGAGTCACCCTCCCACCCTCTCTCTCTCTCTCTCTCTCTCTCTCCTTCTCTCTCTCTCTTTCTTAGGCAGATGTAGGCTTCTTTTGGCCCAAGTTTGTTCCTCTAGTTCTGGTGTGTGTGTGTGTCTGTGTGTGTGTTTCAGTGAATGTGTTTGCATGTGTCCTCTGTATCGCTGCATCTGTGATTGTGTTATGATGCACGTGTGTGTGTGTGTGTGTACGTGTGTGCTTTCGCAAAGGCTAGCCTAGCCTAGCATAACATTTGCATTTTTTACTCAAGCCAATTTCCCTTTATCAGAAACAGCTGATTGTGTTAAGAGCATGGGTTTATCAGTTAGTTCCTAGGGGGTTGGACCCATGACCTGAGGATTATTTGCATTGTCCTCTCCCTCACAGAGCAATTTGGCTCTGTGCTTCTTGGACCTAGTTTAGAGTACACCGATCTATAAGAGGCTATATGTTGTCTATGGTCTAGTTTAGGGTAAACTGATCTATAAGAGGCTATATGTTGTCAAGGGTGTAGTTTAGGGTAAACTGATCTATAAGAGGCTATATGTTGTCAAGGGTGTAGTTTAGGGTAAACTGATCTATAAGAGGCTATATGTTGTCTAGGGTCTAGCCTAGAGTACACTGATCTGTATGAGGCTGTGTTCTTCCTGTGTAAATTGAGTTGCAATAGTGTGTTACAACATTTAGATGTACCAAGTACCTATTTTAATTCTGGTTGTGAAATAAAAATTCTCAGTATGTATATTGCAATACCCAACATTGCAACACCAAAGTCAGTTTCAAGAGTGAAAAGTTACTGACATGTCCAACCCCTCATTACAGCCCTATTACGGTCAGCCATGGGCAAAGTGTGATTGATAGGTTGACTGAGCGATTGATTGATTAGTTAATTGATTGGAAAATTGCACCCAACTATACCACAGTTAAAATGTCTCCTAAAATCACAAACACTCACCATTCATTCAGCTGATAGTTATTTATATAAAGAGCGTATTTTGAAAAGTACATTTTACTTGGATGACAAAGCACACTCTCTCAGTGGTTTCACAGGTGCGCTGTGGTTGTTATGTTTATTAGTTGGAGTGACATTAAAAAGGTCTGGGGTAATTTCCTCTTATTTTAAAACACTGAAATGCAGCTTGATTGACAGATACAGTCTTAGCCATGTTATGGGTGGGTGTGTATGTGTGTGTGTGTTTAAGTGTGTGCGTGGGTATTTATAGGTTTTTATGTGTGTGTGAGCGAGAGTAAAGGGAAGAGCCGTTTGGCCCTTTCGCTCTCAGCAGGAAGGGATCTTCTTAGCTAGTCTTCATATTCTCTCCTCTCTCCACCTCTCTCCTCCTCTTCTGCTCTCCTCCTCTTGTCTTTCATCTTCTCCTCTCATCCTCTCCTCTCTCCACCTCTCTCCTCCTCTTCTGCTCTCCTCCTCTTGTCTTTCATCTTCTCCTCTCATCCTCTCCTCTCTCCACCTCTCTCCTCCTCTTCTGCTCTCCTCCTCTTGTCTTTCATCTTCTCCTCTCATCCTCTCCTCTCTCCACCTCTCTCCTCCTCTTCTGCTCTCCTCCTCTTGTCTTTCATCTTCTCCTCTCATCCGCTCCTCTCTCCACCTCTCTCCTCTTCTGCCCTCCTCTTGTCTTTCATCTTCTCCTCTCATCCTCTCCTCTCACCACCTCTCTCCTCCTGTTCTCTTTTCTCCCCTGCTCTCTCCAAATGTTCTCTTCTCTTTACCTCCCCTCTCCTCTTCTCTCCTCGAATCTCCTGTTCCATCCTCTCTTCACCTCTCCTCTCCACACTATTCCTTTTCCCTCACCTCTCCTGCTCTTTCCTCTCCTCCCTTTACCTCTCCTCACTTATCCTCTCCTCTCCTGTCCTGTACTCTCCTCTCCTCCCTTTACCTCTCCTCACTTATCCTCTCCTCTCCTCACCTCTCCTGTTCTCTCTCTTCTCTTCACCTCACCTTATTTCTCCTCTCCTCTCCTGTTCTCTCTTCTCCTCTCCTCTCTGGTGTTATCTGCCTCCTCTCCACACTCCTGTGCTGTCTGGCCCTATATGTGTTGAGTTTTAGTCCACTCACTGTGTGTCACAGCACATCCACACACAACCCAACAACATTCAACATACAGTCACCCCTTGCATAATAATAACACACATATCTGCCAATTTTTAAGGGGTTCAGGTGGAAATTAAATGACAGAATCCTGGGATATGACACTCACTCAGTGCCCTAGCATAGCACAAATGCCCCTTTTTCACCGATTCTTTGAATACACTAAATTACACTTCCCTGAGTGAATACACGGCAATCCATTACAAATCCATACCAGCTATATGAAGGACGTATTTAATCTTCAAAGTGGGCCTTAAGTCAGCACTGCCACTGCTCAAGGCCCAGTTGTCATCACAGTGGTGGTATGTGGACACTTGCTTTGAACAGTGTTGGGTTACTTTTCAATGCAGCAGGCACCTCCGTTGAGTCTCATCCCTTTAACATGCTCACAATGGAGGCGTTGGACTGAAACCTAACTGCCTTGGCCATCTTTCTTGTGCAAAGGTGAACCTTAAGCCCTGCCTGGCTGCGGATGTATTAGCACTCCCGTGTGTGTGTGTGTGTGTGTGTGTGTGTGTGTGTGTGTGTGTGTGTGTGTGTGTGTGTGTGTGTCTGTGTCTGTGTCTGTGTGTGTGAGAGAGAGACATAAAGAGAGAGATTGTGTGTGTTTGTGTATCTGTGAGGAGAGAAAGAGAGGGTGAGGGAATGTCTGTGTGTGTGTTTGTGTGTTTGTGTGTGTGTGTGTGTGTGTGTGTGTGACTCTGGCTGCGTGTGTGTGTGTGTGTCTGTGTGTTTGTGTGTGTGTGTGTGTGTGTGTGTGTGTGTCTGTGTCTGTGTGCGTGCGTGCGTGTGTGCGTGCGTGCGTGTGTGTGTGTGTGTGTGTGTGTGTGTGTGTGTGTGTGTGAGACCATGATATAACTTTAATGTCTTAATGACAGTAGACTCAGTGGAAGTTTAGGCCAGTCTCTGCAGAGGGCCCTAGCTCTGACCCCTGTGTGGAATTCCTTTTTGTTGGGGAGATTAGTGAGTAGGATCCCCTTAAGAGGGTTTGGGAGTTAATTATTAGGAACGTATAGGAGGAGGTTAGCAACTGAGGCACTAGACACTTAAACAGAACTCCCCACCACCCCACCAGCCCCCTTCAGTTAAACATCAAACTCCGTCAGACCCCTCTTTCATTCGCTGTGCCCCCTCCCTTCCTGTGCCTCTTCCCCCAGAGAGCTCACGCAATCATTCACCCATATCTAACTCACCCCCCCTGTATACTCTACCCTCCAGGGAGTGCAGGGTTTAACCCTTCGCTGCGTCTACCTCCTGTGACAGGTTTGAGTTTGTGAGGTTATTTATTTATTATTTATTTGGTTTTTGTATTGGGAGAACTGTAAAGTGTAAAAATCTTGTTGAACTGTGCTTTTGGTCATTGAATCTTTGAATCTTTGGCTCTTTGGATCATTGAATATTTGAGTCTTTGGATCTTTGGATCTTTGGATAATTGGATCTTGAGTATAGAGCACTGGATGAGGAAAGAACCAGAGCTGCAGAGGAAACAAAAGCTAAATAAATGACTGTTTTGCTTCTTAAAGGTAAGTGGTGTTTTACACCACCTGCATGTCTGCTTTATATTCCATAAATAATAGATTCTAAGAGAATAGGAACCTTACAGGTTGCTTTGCCTGGCCTTGTGTAAAACCCCTAAAACTACACCTAGAGCTCAAGGCAGGGTTTCCTACTTATATTTTACAGGATAGGAAGTGAGATTTTCACAGATTGTCACTGTTGTCACTGCACACAGTATGAGGAAGCACTGGACACAAATGTGTTACTACAGTCACAAAAGTAATGTGTGAAAAGGAAAGACAAGTCCTAGGTGACTTCATGAGATAAACTATTTTAGAAACAGTATTCAGCTTTTGCACACAAAAAACTGCTAGTTCAAATTTCAAAAGTGAAATGTTTGGTGCCACGTAATGCATAGTCCTCAAACCACCTTTAATAAACACCTAACTATTTGAAGCGCCTCAAAACAACAACAAATGTCTCGAGTCCTCTTTTTTTACTTCTCAGGAATGTCTAATAGTCTGGTGAGGTAAAGCACCGGGGAAGACGTAAGAAATTGTCTTTTTTATTTTGGCTTGTCTAATTCTTTTTGGGAAACAAAAACCTGAAGAATGCCTGCCTGAAGGACTACCAGAGATTTTTGCCAGCCCTGGGAGGATTTGGTCATACAGTGCACATTAGCAGTGGCCGTCAAATAATAGCATGACCTTTCAGCGTATTTTTTGCAATAGCAGCATTCATAATAATGATTGAATAATCTTTTTTCATAGTTCAGATACAACACAACAGTACAATACAATAAAAACAGTACAATACAGTTCATTCTACACATGTCAACTTTTGTATTAACATATTATTTAATTTGATATTGTGATGCAATATCATCGGGTACCAGTGCTTGAGGATAAAAATAGTAATAATAATAATAATAATAATAAAACTTTATTTATATAGGATGACCCGTAACTTTAAAGGAGGAATCGTATAAAGTTGTGTGTTTGCTAACGGCAGCAAAGGCAGTCTGGCCTGCTCAACCACATGTACAATGCTGAGTGGGCTTATGCGTACAAGTACATGCATCATACCCCTAGAGCACATCTCTTTAAGATAAAGACCGATAACAATCATCCATCCCATAATGTTTGTACATCAGCCAGTTCCTATGCAACCATGGCACCAGCATAATCATACTGGTATTATTTTAACCAGTGTTGTATCTTAAATGCATGTTCAGGTACCTGTAAGACACACCTAATGTTACTTGCCTTATGCCTAAACCACTATTTTAATCAGTGTTGTATCTTAAATGCATGTTCAGGTACCTGTAAGACACACCTAATGTTACTTGCCTTATGCCTAAACCACTATTTTAATCAGTGTTGTATCTTAAATGCATGTTCAGGTACCTGTAAGACACACCTAATGCTACTTGCCTTATGCCTTAACCACACTGTCAAAGCACAGGAAGAGAAAGAAGGCTGTGTGCACGTTTCCTTTGTGTTCCTATCTCTCTCATTCTCTCACTCTATCTCTCTGCTCTTTCTATGACCTTTTTCTCTCTCGCTCCCTCTCTCCTCATTCTCTCATTCTCTTAGTCTCTCTCTTGCTCTCATCACTTTGTCACTTGCCTCCTAATACACTCTTTTCTCTCACTCGCTCCCACTCCTCTGTCTTTGTTCAGTTACTCTCCCATCCTGTCTCGTTCTATTCTCTCTCTCTATCTCTCACATGCTCTCTTGGTGTATTCTCTCTCTCTCTCTCTCTCTCTCTCTCTCTCTCACACTATGATCTCTCTCTCTCTCTCTCTCTCTCTCTCCCCAGCTGCTTCAGTAGCGTCTCTGTCCTCTTAAGTAATTAGGTCTTCTTCAGTCCGCTCCCACGCAGCCAGGGTCACACACACACACGCACACGCACGCACGCACGCACGCACGCACACACACACACACACACACACACACACACACACACACACACCCACACACACACACACACAAACACACAGCCAGTCACTCACACCAGCAAGTGCACCTTGTTTTTGTATCCAACTGTTGGCATGGAGACAGCCTGTGATGCTCTGTGGTTCCAGGCCTGCTGATTGAGTAAGGAGGTGTGGGGGGTGGTGGCAGGCTTTCAGAGGTGCCCATGCAGGGGGGGGGGGGGGGGGGGGGGGGGGGCTGAGGGCTAATGGGGCATAGTGAAAAAACAAAAACACACTCACCAGGTGTCGAAGACGCATACTGCATCCAGAAATGGCGATTCACTCATGTGTGTGTGTGTGTGTGAGTGTGTGTGTAGGTGTGTGTGTGTTGTCATGGGTCATCAGACTGAGGTGACTGCACACTCCCTAGTGTGGCTTTGGTGGCTTTAACAAACACAAACTTCACAGGTCACAGCTTTTACATTGGGTTTTTAAAGGACTATTGACTTTAGCTGTGTAGAGAGAAAGGATGGCAAAATACACTGGAGTTACCTTGAAACAAACCAGTTAAAGATTGAGAGAGTCTTCGGAGATATGCCTGTGAAATATGTTTGAGGTGGATCTTGAGGTGTTTCTAATGTTAATCCTTGTATTGACACGCGTCGTTACCCATCGCGAGTATGGAAGGGGTTGGTTCTGGGACACCAGATGCCTTTTGGGCCTTCTGGAGGTGTTGTGGGCCTCATTCAATGAAACACAGGGAAGGTGCTAACTTTCCACGAAGGCAGCTTTGTTATTGTTGTTGTTGTTGTTAAGTATCAGTACTATGGTTGTAGGGCACCTTGTTAGAAAACATGGGCTAGGTTGCTGGCTATGAGTACTTGAATGTGACAGTGAGAGGTTGGGCCACTGGTAAATACCCAACCAGTAGCACAAATCTTTTTCTGTGTATAACTAAGAAATTAAAAGATAGCTAGTCTAATTCACTCAGATGTCTTCCGCCCTGTCCTATAGTCTTTCATTTCAGTTTATACTGGGAAAAACTTCCACAGATTAGGATATAGAATACTAGACCTGTGAACTAAAGAATACTTTTGCACTAGTGAACTCTTTCTTTCTTTCTTTCTTTCTTTCTTTCTTTCTTTCTTTCTTTCTTTCTTTCTTTCTTTCTGTCTTTCTCTCTTCCCCCTTCATATAAAAACTAAAAGGCCACTGTACTGACGTCAGTGGCAGCAGTAGTGTAGTAGTAGTTCTGTATGTCATTGTATTTTGATGCCGTGTTATTTCTGTCTTGTGATTTTATCTTGTGGCCACAACCTCACCCCTCTGCTGAGCCCTTCACCCTTTTTCCAGCAGTTGGGAAACTAAACTGATGTGATACTGTGATAGTGAACCCAACAGCATGCAGTGAACGGGAAGGTTCCAGAAAAATGCACTCTCTGCCCGGAATGAAAGTATGTGCAGAGGAAACCACACTACGGAATAACTGCATCATTTTATCTGACACACACTCTATCCAGTGACAAAAGAAACAAAACAATCTTGCACACAGGGATGCGACACAGTCACACACACACACACACACACACACACACACACACACACACACAAATGCCCCCCCCCCCTACACACACACACACACAAACATACAAACATTTATGCACACACACTCGTGCACACACACACTCGGCAGTCGTGTTCCAGGAGCTCAACAAGCATCAGATACCCCAGAGACGTGTGTGTGTGTTAGACAAGTGTTTGTGTATGTGTGTGTCTGACGTTTTTGTGTATGTCAGACGTGTGTGTGTGTTGAATGTGACTCAAATGATGCAGAACATTCTCATGCTCTCAATATATTATGATACGTACAGAAGAAAGAAATGCACTTTAACTGTGAACTAGTCTACTTTATCGCCAAGGGAATACGTTATTTTTACTGTAACATGGCTGATGTGTGTGTCCCTGTATGTGTGTGTGAGTGTGTGTGTGAGTGTGTGTGTGTGTGTGTGTGTGTGTGTGTGTGTGTGTGTGTGTGTGTGTGTGTGTGTGTGTGTGTGTGAATGTCTCTGTGTGTGTGTTTGTGTGTGTGTTTGTGTGAGTGATCACCTTTGTGTGTGCTAAGAGATGACAGCTTGTCTGATCCCTAGTGGTGAAGTTGTCAGCACTGTTGCTTATACGCTGTAAAAAAGAATTATCGTTTGATTGAAAATGAAGTTTTCTTGGATAACACTGAAATGTTTAAAGATGAATCTGTACCTTGTTTTCTCTGCTGATACTCTGGCAGTGTTACTTTGCCACTGATCCTGATTTCCCAATACGCCTCTGATAATGTGTGTGTGTGTGCGTCTGCGTCTGCGTCTGCGTCTGCGTCTGCGTCTGCGTCTGTGTGTTTGTGTGTGTCCTGAGACCCTGTGATAATATACTGCTAGGTTTGTTTTGATAGTATATCAGCCTGCCACAAAAGCTGTTTGCGTTAATGGAAAGTTCTGTAAAGTTCCTGTTGAAGAATGGAAAATGGGTCAATCCCCTTAATTCCTGTGAACCTGAGTGGTTCTCAAATGGGTTGGAACAAGTTCTGAATCTGAGGATTTCCTGCACGAGACCCAGAAACCGAGCATAACCTCCGAGAACCAGAGTTGACCCTGTCTCTATACAAGAACAGAGAATGATTTTGCAGAACCAAACAGATCTTTTTAATGGTCATTTTGAGGGCGGATCTCTGTAACGCGTGAGCATGAGCAGTCAACTGCACACTGATGCCATATGTCATCTGTCCATCAGGAATGCTGTACGTTCTGTACACATGCCCACACTGGCAACAAACTAAGAATTGCCTTTGGAACCGCCGTGTCCTGCCACGTGTCTGAGAAGTAGCTCCAGGGTGGGGTGTGTGAGTAGTAGCTCCAGGATGGGGTGTGTGAGTAGTAGCTCCAGGGTGGGGTGTGTGAGTAGTAGCTCCAGGGTGGGGTGTGTGAGTAGTTTGTGCTAGATAGTTAACTGAAGAAGTTTCTGTTTCGTGAGAGAGATGTGACAGGCGTCCAGAGTGGCTTTATCAGAGAGAGGGAGACGGAGACAAGCGGGTGGGTGGGGGTGAAGGGGCCTATTGTTCCCTGTTGACTTTACGGCCCTGCCCAGGGTGTCTGGCCACAGGGGAAACATCTCCAGGGAGTGCCCACTGCTCCACTTCCTATTGGCTCTGATAGGCTGGGGTCCCTGCTGACCCACCACAGCAGCTCCTCACTGTGTGTGTGTGTGTGTGTGTGTGTGTGTGTGTGTGTGTGTGTGTGTGTGTGTGTGTGTGTGTGTGTGTGTGTGTGTGTGTGTGTGTGTGTGTGTGTGTGTGTGTGTGTCGGTGTGTGTGTCGGTGTGTGTGTGTGTGTAAAATGCCTTTAAGATGACAATTTATACACGTATTCATTCAGCAGCCCTACAGTGCAGTACAGATCAGTATGGACATGAGTGTTTGTGCTCCCTGACCTGAGGAGACATTGTGATAAAGAGTATCGACCCTGATCACAGGCCCTGGTTGCTACACAGATACCCTATAAGTACGCCTCTGGCCCCTGCTGACGTTAACACGCCTTATCCTTACACACTTATTACTAATAATAGTAATAATAATCACCATCATCATCTCCAACATTATCACCACCACTATCATCATCATCACAACTATCACCACCATCATCACAACCATCACCACCATCATCATCATCATCATCATCATCATTATCATCCACTCAGTGTCTCACCCCAGGGTTATTATCAGTCATGTGTGCATCACGTGGTCTCTGCCGATCAGTGGGGTTACTGTAAACTAGCTGGGAGGGTTTTTACAAAAGGGGAAATGGCTCTGCAGAGGTTTCAGGAGGACACTGATTCACAGTGTGTGTAAATTTCAAGTCCTGACATACACACATACACACACTCATATACACACACACATGCACACACACACATACACACATACACACAAACACACACACACACACACACACACACACACACACACACACACACACTGGTTCTGGTGAAATGTGGTGTTGCATGTGGGTAAAGTAGAAGTTGTAGTGCATGCATGCACACACAGACAGACACACACACACACACACACACACACACACACACACACACACACACACACACACACACACACACACACACACACACACACACACACACACACACACACAGAATTACTCCAGTCACCGAAGACGAAACAGGATGTGCTACAGCAAAGCTTTGTGTGCTGGCCTTCACTCTGACAAAAAAAAAAAACAAGAAGCTGAAAAGTGCTCCCTTCCACCGATGGTGTTACCAACTGAGATGCCAGTTGTGACCAATTGAGATGCCAACTGAATGAGTGTGTATGTAAGGGATGGAGGTGTGTGTGCGTGTGTGTGTGTGTTTTTTGTGTGTGTGTGTGTGTGTGTGTGTGTGTGTGTGTGTGTGTGTTTTTTGTGTATGCATGTGTGTTTTGTGTATGCGTGTTTGTGTGTGTGTGCGTGTGTGTGTGTGTGTCTGTGTGTGTGTGTGTGTGTGTGTGTGTGTGTGTGTGTGTGTGTGTGTGTGTGTGTGTGTGTGTGTGTGTGTGTGTGTGTGTTTGTGTGTGTGTGTGTGTGTGTGTGTGTGTGTGTCCGACCGACCTAAATGCCAGCTGTATAAAAGGGCCAAACTCTGTGAGAATAGTCCCAATGTGAGAAGTGTTGCACTCGCTGCTTGAGGAAGGATGCTTAGACAAGCGCTAAATGACTGTGAACCCTACACATCTGGCTATGGCATCACCATGGAAACGCCATGATTCTGAACATCTATTGTAACACCCTTGGAATAATTACTGTAAAATGTGTTGGTCACAAACACGCTATGCATACGCTACATGTAGAACTCTTCAGAACACTTTCAAACTGCAGACTCCGAGCTGTGTAGGATGCGGGCGGTTGAGGTCTTCTTGGTAGCAATAGGCTGTTTTATTTTGGGAAATGCCATTGATATTATTGAATGCACAAACAAAATGCCTTATACATGTGAAACATGGATGGAATAATGTTTCTGTTTGGTCTTACAATCATGTTATATGTCTTTTCAAAACTGACTAATGATGAATGCACAGACAAATTCTCTATTCAATTCAGTTTTACTCACTGATATGATGCCATTACTAATTGACGTTGTGTGAAGGTACTTTACAGAGAACAAAATCTCTCAGTCATCTGACACATGGAAGGAGTAATGTTCCTGTGGTCTCACTCAGACTTCTGCACTGTCTCACCTGACGTCACCAGCATTTTCAAAATTATCCAGTGGGCTACTGGATAGGATGGAGTGAGAAATAACATTCACGTTAACCTCATTTACACCACACTAATGGGTTTAACACAGTTATCCAGCCAGCACCCAACAAATGCTGAATGGTACACCTTATAGGTAGCTTTTGTGAAGTGAATTAGCCTTTAGTTCCAATCAACCGAATAGGTTTGATTGTGTGTGTGTCTTTCTGGTGTTTCTTGGGGTGTGTCTGTCTCGGAGGGGTACAATTTCCGCTTTGCTTGGGAGGATGTGTGTGTTTTTTAGATGTGTGTGTGTGTGTGTGTGTGTGTGTGTGTGTGTTCCTACAGCCAAGTGTTGGCAGGGTTGGGAGGAAGTTTTACTCTGTTCTTTTTCAGAGATGGTGTAATTTCAGACGTGTTTTCAATTTTGTCTCAATCGCTGTACTGCATGTACCTCTGGTGACAAAGCGACTTCCTTGGTTCATATTGTTCCCACACACACACACACACACACACACACACACACACACACACACACACACACACACACATACACACACACGCAAAGACTTCCTCAGGCAAGGATGTTGAAATTGTCTGAAGAAATATATTTTTTTTATTTTTTGTAGTGGTGCTTTAACTGACAAAAGTTGCAAAATATGCACAATTTAAACTAATTTAAAACTCCTTTCAAATAATCCGCTCAATGTAAATCACACACACTCGGTGTAAATCAGTCTCTGTGAATGTCCAGGTGGTTGTAATGAGGAAGGATGAGTGTAAGAGGCTCATATGAAGCTCCACAGAGAGAGAGGAGAGAGTGAAGAGAAGGAAGAGAGAGAGAATGAGTGAGGAAGAAGAAAAAGTAAGGAGAGTGTAGAGGACGATTTTGAGTGACTACCTGCCAGTGCTGTACTCATCATGGCACAAGGCAGAGAAAGAAGCATCATAGTAGAGAACGAGAGAACAAGAGTGAGCAAGAAAGAGAGTGGGAGAGAGAGAGAGAGTGAGTGTGACCGAGAGGAGGAGTGCTTAAGGCAAGAGGATTACAGACGTGGATATTATTAGAGACAGCTGCTCATCCCCTTACCTGATCTGCCTCTAAGCCAAAGGAGGGTTGGAAGGGAGGGGGGGGGGGGGCTTTTATTGGGGTAGAGTTGGTAGTTGTAACACTATTAAAGCCTCTGTTGACTCAGGAGTTCCCAGCCCATGGGCTTTGTTTTGATCTGTTGTATTGTGTATTTGCTAGAGATGTGCTATGGTCTGACAGACAGGTTTTGTAAAATCTCAGTTACTGAGCCTCAGATCAGTTGTGGTGGAATGTTTTGGAGGGTTAAGCACCGTAGCAGACTGCCAGCTCGCCTCAGGTGCTTCATTGTGTGGGAGGAGGAGGTAAAGAAGCTCAATTAGGTCCATCCCATAATATGGATGAACTTGTGGGAGAACTGTGACATCTGCTGTTGTTTTACTGATCTGGTCAGAATCCAGCGCCCTAAAACCTGTGCATTATATCTTATAAAGCTGAGTTTGGAAAAAAACATACAACTGAAATGGCTGTGCCTGTGACAAAAGCTGCCTCGACGCCACTTCACTGAAGGCTTGGGGCCTACATACTCAGCTTGTACAAGGTGACGTTATTTGCCAAATTCAGCCAAAATCAGCAGGCAGTACTGGTTCTGGTGTGTAGCTAATACTGGTTCTGGGTTGTGGTCAGGACTGGTTCTGGTGTGTGGCCAGTACTGGATGTGGGTTGTGGCCAGTACTGGTGCTGGGTTGTGGTCAGGACTGGTTCTGCTTCCTGGTCAGCACTGGGTCTGGGCCCTGATGAGTCCGGGTTCTGGATTGTAGTGAGGAATATAGTTGTAGGCTGTGACTTGCTTCAGCATCTCCTGTTGCAATATCTTTATAAGATGCTGGAGCTTTAGTCCCTCACTATCTCTCCCACTCTGAGGCTGCTGAAGGATAAGCTTGTGCCTGCCTGTCTCCCCGGACCAGAGACTGAAGTGCTATAGTGTGTTATAGTTGCAGGGCATGTCCGTGGGTCAGCCACAACAAGATGGATGGCTTTTTTCTAATGATGCAGCAGATTGCAGTAACAGACTTGAACACTAGGAGTCTCTCTTCATTAATGCAAAACCGCCATGGGCCAGAAATTCAGGATTGGATTTTTTTGCCGAGTTGTTCGTCATTTAATTTTGTCCTTCTTTCAGGAAGCAACTAAAGCAATTGAAAGCACATAAATAAACCTGCAAACAATTAACTTTTACCTCATAAATGCACACTTATTCTCTCTCTCTGTCGCTTCTTCTTATTTTAATCAGTTGAACATGTACACGTATACACACACACACACACACACACACACACACACACGCACATATCTTGCCTGGTTGAGAAAGATATCCTTTTAGAATGAGGTGTAAATTAATCATAAAAGCCTTGGCCGTGTGACAACCGCGCCCCCTTCCCACCTCATGAGGCCATAGGTGTGCATAAACAGGAAGTGTTATAGGCTCACCGTGAGGCAGTGTTTGGTTCGCTAAAGCTTGATTCTCTCTCCTCTAATTGGCTAACCACAATGGAATATGTTTGGTCTCAGACCTGAGATTTGTGATAGCCTTCTGTGTTTAGTCAGGGTATTAATTCAACCACAGTAATCTCCCTTGGGCCTTGCATATAAATACACACAGACACACAACCACACACACACACACACACACCCACACACACTGACACTTTACCAGCTTAACAATGAAAGTATGCTTGTGAGTGCATTTTGTGTGTGTGTGTGTGTGTGTGTGTGTGTGTGTGTGTGTGTGTTTGTGTGTGTGTGTGCATTGTGTATGTGTGTGTGTGTGTGTGTGTGTATGTGTACATGTTCGACTGAAAAAAGGAAGTGAGAGAGAGAGAGAATAAGCGTAGGGTGGTGGGCCTGAAAAGATGTTGGACTATTCAGTAAAGGTTTTCACTTTTGAAACTTGACTTGTTGGACATGTGGACTCAAATATAGTGAATACAATGTTTGTGTGAGGAGCTGTGATAGTAATATTTGTTTGTTTGTTATTGATAATATTATCTTTTGTTTTTTTCAGTGTCCAGTGTCATGAAAGTGAATCCACAGCAAGCTCCATTATATGTAAGTATGACATTTATCTGTATTTATTTTAATTCATGATTAAATGATGCAAAGTGAAACATAATGTGTAAGCTTCAGGATTGCACTTGGGTTTTTGTGTCATCTATACTATAACTGGTAGTTGTAGTATTAGTAATACTACTTCTTAATACCACAGTAATTGCACTATTCATTGCTTCAGTACACTACTCCACTCATGTACCTTTCCTATATAGTATAACAGCCCAGCAAAAGTGTTCAGTGAGCAAGGTGTAAAGAAACCATTGGTGATTGGCAGGTAACACACTTCCTTATAAAAATGAGAAGCTAACCTGTGCTCCACAGCTCTGTGATGAGTATAAAAGTGTTCTGTGCTTCTCCATTTGTGTCACGTGTCTATGGGACTGTGACGGCTTCTGTGAAACTCACCAGGGGGACTTTAAGACCTCAGGGGAGCAGATGTCGATGAAAAGGCTTGGCCTGATGACAAGCACTACCCGTTCAGAACACTTACCCTGGCACATTTAGCTAATTGGTGTTGTGTGGCTTCTGAGAGCTGTGTGTGTGTGTGTGTGTGCGTGTGTGTGTGTGTGTGTGTGTACGATGCAGTGCTAACCTGGACATACAGTATGTGTACTGCACAGCTGTGTGTGTCAGGCCGTGAGTGATGAGCGTTTCCAGTACATGCGGGGGAGGCCTCGGAGGGGAGGGTTGGGATTTGGGGGGGCCCTGCAAGGCTTTTCCCTGATTTCCCTGAACTGAAGCTACCTCTGCTACAGCCCAACACTGTCAACAGCTGGAAGGAGAGAGAGAGTTCACTTAGAATATGCTATGTTTGCATGTAAGAATATGTGTGTGTGTGTGTGTGTGTGTGTGTGTGTGTCAACTCAAATGTCTGTATGTGTTTCTGCATGTGCATATCTTGTGTGTGAGTGTGTGTGTGTGAATGTGTTTGCTCATATCTTTGTGTGTGTGTTTGTGTGTTCGCTCATATCTGTGTGTGTGTGTGTGTGTTCATATCTGTGTGTGTGTGGGTGTGTGTGTGTGTATGTGTGTGTGTTTGCTCATATCTGTGTGTGTGTGTATGTTCTGGGCTTAAACCTAGATGTGGGTTTCCTGTACTGAAGGGTGGAGGAGCTCCTTCTGTGGAAACTTCTCAGCTGTGAGAGTGCAGAGCGGAGCAGCGCCGAGCTCTGTGCAACACAGATCTGTGCTAATCAGTGCAGGTTGTGTGAACACCCTCGCCTGCAAGCCTCTGGGACATACATTAGAGGCTCTCTGAAGCATTCTCTCTCGCTCTTATCTCTGGCACACACACACACGCACACACACACACACACAGAACTTACACACACACACACATAGAACAAACACACACACACACACACACACACACACACACACACGGACATAAACACTCATATACACACACAAAAACACACTTTCTCCCTTCATCTCTTTCTCTCTCATCCTCTCTCCTTGTGTTCTCTGTGCTCTTTTCTCTCTCTCTCTCTCTCTCTCACACACACACACTCACATACACTCACCTCGTCGAGGGACATCTCCGTTATATGATTTAGTTTTCTTGGAAGTGGATGAAACATTGGCCTCCTGGGGTTATGCTAACTGAGCCTGTGTCTGGTGTGTGTGTGTGTGAGAGGGTGTGCTTCAGTTTGAAGTGAAATAAATCTGAGAGAGTCTGAACCTTCACTTCCTACGTTTATTGCACTCACTCACCCCGATTGAGTAACAAACGCAGCACAAATCAAATTCAGCGCACCGACGCAGTGTGCCTCTCATCGCAGATATTTATGATCGCTATTCACTGGCAACGGCGTGAAGATAATGCTAGGGTCTTCACTGTAGGAATGGTGACAGTGTAAATTGAATTATATTCTATGAAGGTCGCAGACTTGATGTACCAAGTTTACAAGAGAAACCTTTCCACTAAATCACAGCGTTGATTATTTATTTCGACTCGGCGCGATGAAGTTGCATCAGGCAGCGTTTCTGCTGCCGAGCTCGGCTCAGCCCAGAGGGGCTGTCTGAGTGCCGCGCCGCGCCGTGCTGTGCCAGACAAACAAACAAACAAACAAACATGATACAGTTATAAACAATCAGAGATGACAGCTCCTGAAGAAATGCCAATGAAGACAGAGCAGCTCTGTCTCCTCCTTCCTACGGGCTTTTGTAGCCCACGCTCCGCAGAGAATGACAGATCCCAGGGTCTTCCTCGGGGCAAGCTTCATAATCTCAGAACACCTTGGCTGGTATTTGGTGCTGGGCGGATGCATACTTTGTTCTGTGTGTGCAGTGGCAGAGATACTGTAGGTGTTTACGTGGTCCAGCATGTGTCAGGTACGCAGTTTCTGCAGTGTGTCTTTGCTGTTGTCCAAGGACAGGTTTGTTTTTTCAGATTAAGTTTCAGTGGTACTATAGCGATTGCAAGGTTTGTGGACCATGAGTGGGTTTCACCATCTCAAAGCTCTGCAGCTGGTAGCGGAAGCTGGTCAAGGTTTGTGGGTCGTTGTGAGAGTGGGTTTTACCATCTCAAAGATCTACAGCTGGTAGCGGAAGCTGGTCAAGGTTTGTGCATCGTTGTAAGAGTGGGTTTTACCATCTCAAAGATCTACAACTGGTTGGGGTGCACAGTTTACTCTTTGGTATTACAATATTGTTGGTCAGATTTGTTGGGAGATTGTCTTGTTTATTCCCAGGTAGTCAGGTGTGTAGTTTACTGTGTGTGTATGATCAATAGACAAGGTTTGTGTCAGTTGCATGTTTACCTGTGTATTGCCATAGTTACTGTATGTTTAGCTGGTGAGATATGTGCAAGGTACCCTCGATGTACCTTTGCTATTGTGTCAGCTGTTGCTTAGTTAACTTTGTAGTACCATAAGTGTTGCAGCTGTTGTAGCCTTGGCTATCATAGCAGGTGTGGTCTGTGGTCTGGTGGGCACTTTGATGAGGTCATGCATGTAGATGCTCTGCAGTTTGCCCTGTGAAATCTTAGGTTACAGAGGAAGTCTCTGACATGATTATGGTCAGGTGCGTAGTTTTCTCTGTATCGTGGAGAGTACGGCCTCTCTCTTTTGACCCACTGCTGCCTCGAGTTTGCTCAGGTCGTCTTGTGAGATTTCCTGTGCTATTTTCCTCACACTCTGTGGAACTCAACATCTGACCCTGGTGATTCCTTCACACCCTGCTGTAGTTGTGCTGCTCACACACACACATACACACACACACTCACACACATCCACACAGATGACCTTACAGAGGCCTCTCTATCTCTCTGCTGGTCCAGAAAGGAAATATCTGCTGCGGCCTCAGAATAACCTCCATTCTGTTTCTCTCCCCTCACTCTCTCTCTTCTCTCTGCTCCTCTTCTGTTTCTTTTCTCCCTCTTCTCTTCTCTTCCCTCATTCCCGCTCCCCTCCTCCTCTCCTCTACTTTATCTGCCCTCATCTCCTCCTTTTCTTTTCTCTCCTCCTCCTCTCATGTTCTCTCTCTACTCACCCCTATCCTCTCTTCTCCTCCCCTCCTCTGTCTCCCACTGTCTCTCCTCCTGTCCTCTCCTCCAGGGTAAATGTGTGCTGACTGTGCAGTTGAGCGATGCGGAGCTGGCCCTGGCCGGTGATGTGGAGGGGGCGGAGTTCTATCTGCTCTTCTCGGGCAGCAGACAGAGACACCTGAGCTCCGCCCTCCTGACCAAGGAGCATGGCAGCCTGCAGGCCCTCTGCCCAGGTGAGTCTCAACAGCAACAGATGCCCTGCACTATGGTGTAAGGCCGACATTTAACCATCACTACAATAATCACTTCAGCTCAACACCAACACCATAAATACATTTATAAGCCAGCAAGCTGAGCATGGAAGAAAGAAGCTAAATATTATAGTACCATCTGAAATATGCATGGGATTTTGACACTGGGCATGCACATATTTAACACGGTTATAGAGATGTGTGAATTACAATACCGCTGATGCTCAGCATTAGTATTATGCAGTTTAAATAGATAGACTGCCACAGAAACACATCTGTGTAGAGCCCTGATGAGAGGCATGGAACAAGAGGTTTGTTTATCTGTGTTCAAGTTCAAAGTACTTTATTATCATTGCCACAAAGACAACGAGACAGTAGGGGCAGCAACAGACTTCTTTCACAGCTAAATAATAATAAATAACAATTAATAAATAGATTAACAAATATCAGTGCAGTCCATGGGGGGAGGGGCGGGCTGGGCCGGGGGGAGATGAAGGGGGGGGGGAGTGAGTAACAGGAACAGATGATGGGCAGGATGGGAAGGGTCTGTGAGGATGCGTTCAGAGCGCTGCAGGCAACGGGAGGAGGAGATGGAAAAGATGTCGGGCAGCTCTGCTTGTTGTTGTATATGTAAATCACATAGGAAGCCCAGATGCCCCCCCCCCCCAGGCTGTTTGTCCCCATCAACAAACAACCCCCCCATCAGCTCAGGTTAGCATAGGATGGGCTAATCCCCCAAGCTGCGTCTGTGTTGCCCCTTGGAGGGGGTAAAAAGGCTGCAGAATTTGCCCGCACCAACAAACAGCACCCCCGTCAGCAGCGTCATCTCGTTAAGGGCTCAGGTGGATTGGCAGCAGACAGGCGGCCTGCCAGCCCTGGAGCGGTTGTCGTAGCGACCTGCCGTCTGACACCGGTTCTGCCTGGGGACAAATAATTTCCGCCTGTTTGGTCAGCGTGACACAGACACACTCACAAACACACCGGCAGGCATACAGTCACATACACACACATTAAACACACACAATACACACTCACACATACTGTACACCTTCACACACACACACACACACACACACACACACACACACACACACACACACACACAGGTTTATACTCATATTCAGACAGACAGTTCCAGAGGCATAGACTCATTCATACACATACAACACACACACACTCTCATAATCTACCAACTAAAACCGTGAGAGTAGTAGTAATATCTATGTTCGATCACACCTCCCCACTTCCTGTAGTTCCTTAAGGGTAATTGGCAAGCAGTGAGGCCCGTCTGTTTTGAGGCCCATCTGTTTGGTAATGCAGCCGTATGGTAATAATGACATTCATTGATGGCCAAGACCAAGAATAGTCCATGGTTTTTTTTCTTCGGTTCTTTGATAAAGTCATGGACAAAAATATTGGCATGTGAATACCAAAGCATTTGTAATTGCATCAATTTCCTGGGAGAAGAGGTGCATTATCTGACAGAAGTGTAGGGGTGCCAATTTTTGTCCATGACTATACATGTTCATGACGGGTAATGAAATGTGGCTGGGCTAAGTGATACTGACAGTATTTCTGACTTTTGAGTAAGAAGATTATTTTCAAATTGATTGAAATAAATTCTTCCATTGCTCATCTGTTCCTGTTAATCACCATCAATTGGAAATAAGCATCATAGTCAATCCAGTATTCCAGTATTCTTTACCCCTTGAGCTGGAGTTATGTCCGGCAGTTATTTCAAAGTCTAGAAATGAAATGAAAACACTGTCTCTGGCACTTTCTCAGGTGTTTTTAGTATTCAATAAAGGTTATTTTTTTAGCCTGGATACCAGCCCAAACCCCGCCCACAACATTTTTGTTCTTGGAAGTTTGGTCTGGCGCTGACCGATTGGGGAGACAAAATCAGTTTTCAGCAAAACGATCTGACCGATGAAATTGTCAGAGCGGGCTTTATACGATGATGGACAGATGATCAACCAACGCTTTAGTTGAATTAACCGGTAGATTTGAAATAATACCAAGATGGCGGCGTCTCGGCCTGTTAGTGGGAAATATTTTATGTGAATTAAGCTATCTACATGACTTTTTTAATGTCTACATTGACTCGGTTAGTTGTGTATGTGCAACACGAATGTTGCAGCGTATTGTTTGTCTTAACTAAAGCTCTCTACACCATTATTGTAAGGTTTTTGCTAAAGCTTAGACCAAAAATCCATTGAAACACATAGTAGCTAGCTAGCCTCACTGCTAATAAGTATAACGGGAGCAAGCATATCTCACAGATATTGACGGCACATTCATTTTGAAAGAGGAACAGAGAAACGTGATTAAGACATTTGTCTATTGAAAAGATGTTGTTGCCGTCCTTCCTATCCTACGGGATCAGGTTAAAGTTTAATGTATCAGATGGTCATACTACATTGCTCTAATTGGTTCTAGGTATCCAATTCAGCGAAGAGGCATTTTCTTTCCTGGTTCATTGAAACACGCCCCATAATCACAGCCCAATGGGTCAGGATCAGACTCATATTCTGACTAGAATTATGAGAGTATGACATCGTCAGGCTATTATTTTTTGCAAACATAACCTATGGTCATGAAACCAAAAAATCCATTGAGTCAATATTTAAATATTCATTATGTTTCACACAAGTTAAGTTGACCTGGTTCTTTTTTGAAGGAACCATCCACAGTGTGACACCACTGTCTCAAAAGTCCCACTTCACTTCACTCTGTGCCATCATGAGTTTGCCAAATCACAGAGGACACCCTGCTGTGACCCAGACCCAGTTTGTGCTGCTCAGTGCTGGGGCTCAGTGCTTTTAGGACTGGCTTTTAACTTTCTCAGGTTTCCATTATCACTCGTGCCATGCGTCCAGAGAAGCACAGAGTGCAGTGGTGATTCTCCTTAGCTAGAGCTGCTTCACACACGCACGCACGCAAGCACACACACACACACACACACACACACACACACACACACACACACACACACACACACACACACAAGCAAGCACACAGTGCAGAGGTGATTCTCTTTAGCTAGAGCTGCTTTACACACACACACACGCACGCACGCACGCAAGCACACACACACACACACAAACACACACACAGAAGCAAGTACACAGTGCAGAGGTGATTCTCCTTAGCTAGAGCTGCTTTCCTTGGAAACACACAGCGACCACAGAATCAGCAGGCTGGAAAATGTGTACGTCTCATTCCAAAAAAATGTCAATCACAGACAGACAGACACACACACACACACACACACACACACACACACACACACACACACACACACACACACACACACACAGAGAGAGAGAGAGAGACATACACATTGACACAGACACACACACACACCAATATAAAAACACACACGCATTTAAACTGGAGTTCGCATGTACACAAACGTAAGACCCATGCACACATACGCACAGGTGTGCTACCCATGGAACACACAAACACACACACACACACACACACACACACACACACACACACACACACACTCACTAACATGCACACTCACACAGATTTGAAACACACGCAAATCGACCACACACACACACACGCAAACACACACCAAGAAACTACACTCTCTTCGCTTCAGCAGATTTCAACAGGGTCTGTAACTAAAACCTAAAAATGCTGACACACACACATGTTGCTCCCAAACCCCAGCTGTACGTTGAGTATGTGCTGCTGCATATGTGCTGTAAATATGGACGTGTGCCTATGAGGTTTCCTGTGGGCTGGGCCTAGGTCTGGGCCTCGGCCACAGGGCAGCCAGACTGGACCTCACTCGGGACCGCCACAACGCACCCACAATCACACACAGGCAGCTGGGCATTCACACACAAACACACACACACTCACACAGATGCACACACACCCAAACACACATACATGCACACATGCACACACACACACACACACACACACACACAGATGCACAAACCCAAACCCAAACTCACACAAACACGCACACACACACACACACACATACAAAAGCACACACACCCAAACACAAACATTCAGACACACACACTTGAATAGAAACAAATATCCACACACATAATGCACACATTTTCATACTTCCAAAATGAACTCACTGACACATTCACACAGATGCTCAGAAATAAATACATGCACACACAACTTACATGGCCACACGACTTACATGCAGACATGTAGAATTTGATCTACATGATGTGAGTGTGCAAACTCTTCACACACACAAGCACACATACACATACACACACACACACACACATTCTTAAGCACAGAAAATTACTCCTGTGAGGCAGTAGTCGCCCTAACCTCAGCTGACGTCTTTTTCCACATTATCAGTGTCTGTGGTGTGTGGGCGAAGTGTGTGTGTGTATGTGTGTGTGTGTGCATGTGTGTGGATTTGTAGATCAGATTCACGTCACTGTCCCTGTGTGTGTGTGTGTGTGTGTGTGTATGTGTGTGCTTTTGTTAGTGTGTGGGTTTGTGGATCGGTGTGACTTCAATGTGTGTGTGTGTGTGTGTGTGTGTGTGTGTGTGTGTGTTTGTCCTAGAGAGTGTGTGTATCACTTGTGCCTTTGGTGCGTGGGCTATGAAAGGGGATCCTTCATGGCCTTGCAGGCAGTGTGTGTGTGTGTGTGTTTTCTTTCCCTGGGTTGAGCTGTGTGGTTATTTCTATGCTGAGGCCTGGATGGCTGTGACTGCCTGAAGTCTGGATTAGAGGACTGCTCTGGATGCCCTTGCTTTAGAAGAAAGATTAATCGCTCCACTTACAGTCCTATCTCTATGACTGCTTTCAGTCACTCAGGAACATGCCAAACATCTCTCAGTTAGAAAGAAAGAGAAAGAGAGAGGGGGTGAAATAGAGATTCTGAAATACTCTTTGAATATATGTGAGAGAGCGAGGGTGCGTTCGTAAAGTCCCACTCAGAGTGCTCCGAGCAAACTCTGGCACTTTGGAACTGCTCATAATTTGGGAATGCCATTGGAACTCTTGCTCTAACGAGAGTCACAGTCTCAGAGCGTTCAGAGGCCACTCTGGGCAATCCAGCTGAAGAGATTGAGTGGCAGAGGTGTGTGTGTGTGTGTGTGTGTGTGTGTGTGTGTGTGTGTGTCACTCTCAGAGTGTTCAGAGTGCACTCCTGGCACTGCAGCTGTAGAGACAGAGCGGCAGAGTGTGACGTCTGTTTAACTGGAAAAAATGGCAGGGTGCTTTGGGATAGGTCGACCGCTACGGACTTGTCATTTACAGTGTGTTCCTCATTTTACTGTTGTCAAGCTCTTGAATTTACCATAAACCATGTCGTGTCCATTGTGATCTGTAAAAAGCCGTTCATTCATTTGTAGAGAGATGGAACGCTCTGTTTTCTTGAAGTACAGAGCGTCACTCCAGTTTTGAAGAGCCAGATTAAAATAATGAACAGACCCAGAGAAACTTAGAGAGAGAGATGTACTGACTCTGGGACAGTTCTGGCTCTGGTGTGGCATTGGTCTGGCGGTCTCGGTGGAGATCAGTGAAGAAACACTGGCACCATGAATCAGTTGCATTTTCACTGTTTAATTTGGCTGCAGTTTATTGTAAGGATATCTCACTATCTAAAATCCAGGGCCTCTTCATCTGACCTAACACAGTATTGATTTGTATGTAACATTAGGCTTTTTATGTCTGCATAACTATTAACTAGAAGACACTTTAGGTTTAATCTATCATTGGCATTCCCATGAACATTTATTTTATTTTACTTATTTATTTGTCAGCACCATGGTAAACACAATACAAGTGATCCAAAGGGCAGTACAGGAGAGACTATAAACTCAAACGGGCTTGTCAAGTAGCCCCGTGTTGAATATATAGATAACACAAAATAGAAATAATGGCAAGGTGCTAACCACACTCAAGGTCAAGGTCGTTGATTCAAAGCTCAGGGAATATACATCCAGTGCTCTACTGTGAGTCACTGTGGATGAAAGCGTCTGCTTAATGAATAGATGTAAATCTTCATCTCTCCTCCTCCTCCTCCTCCTCCTCCTGTCTCCTCTCCAGCTCATGACTGCTGTGAGTCGGTGCTGGTCACCGTGTGCGTGGCAGCACCTGCAGGGGGCGCTGTGGAGCAGCTGGGCCAGGTGCAGTTCCAGTTTGTGCAGGACCTGGCGTTCGACATGGCCCAGTTCCTGGTGAGCACGGTGGGGCGGGCGGACGGCCTGGACGGGGTGCTGATGCTGGACGAGTGCCAGATCCCGCTGCAGGAGTGCGAGAAGCTGGACCACAGCCTGGCCCTCGCACTGAGACACCTTCACCTGCCCACAGGGTGGAGCCTGCTGGGAGCTCACCTGGGAAAGGACACAGGTAAACACGGGAGTCTTTATGGGGGAATTACCAGGGCACAGGTCAGTGTTTACCTTTCCACACAGGTCAGCACAGGTGGACTGTAAGGTGGTAGTCACCTGGGCAAAGACATGGGATCTGTGATACTGTGTGTAGCGTCTTTATCCTGTGAGCACTGTTTACTATTTTACTTTTTGTTTTACGAAGGTGTGTAAATACTCCGACTGCAATGTTATCAGTTGTTAGCCTGCGTCATCTCCCGCCATTCTACTGACAGTGTGGCTGTGTCTGTGGATGGGACTCATCATATTCCATTCTCTGCAGTAACATCTCAGCTGTTTAGCAGGGCTTTGGCATGTGGCTGATACCACTGATACCCCTCTCTGATTGGCTGTGTGTAACGTGTGATGCGTGCCCAGCTTGACAAGACGTTTGTGGTGGTTATCTGCTCTTTATCAAGATTACAGTTAGGTTAGAGAGAGGTTTTTGATTGACAGGCAACTGAGTTTTTGTGCAACAGATAAAGGTTTGTTCACAAACACACACAACCACACACACACATACACACACACACACACCCCACACACACCCCCCCCCACCCCCCCCCCCACACACCCACACTCTCACACACACACACACACACACACACACACACACACACACACACACACACACACACCCACACTCTCACACATTGGATAGTCTTTAAATGTGAAGCTCAGAGGTCCAGCCAGTCCAGTCATCCTGCTCTTCAGGGTTAATAGCATCAATGAAAAGCCTCTGACGCTAATCATCCACAGGAGGCAAGATTGTGTGATAAGAGCTGCTGCTGGCAGGGGGGGTGGGGTGAAGGGAGGTGGAGGTTGTGGCCTTATCTCCATTTAAAGAAACACACGACATCTTCTCCTCCACAACTGCTGTTGACAGCTGCCCCTGGGGATGCTGCTCATCAGTCTCTTTCTCAGGAGGGAGTGTTTGTGTGAGGGTAGTGTTGTATGGGTACAGAAGATCTTTGAGGGATGCTTCAGTACACACAGACAGCCACACACACACACAAACACACACACAGACACACACACACACACACACACACACACACACACACACACAGGAAGGTCGTCTCGCAGGGGCAGGCTTGATTTTGGCACTACATTAGAATATTGAAATTGAGAACAAACACCAACCAGGCCGTGTGTGTGTGTGTGTGTGTGTGTGTGTGTGTGTGTGTGTGTGTGTGTGTGTGTGTGTGTGTGTGTGTGTGTGTGTGTGTGTGTGTGTGTGTGTGTGTGTGTGGCTGTCTGTGTGTACTGAAGCATCCCTCAAAGATCTTCTGTACCCATACAACACTACCCTCACAAATGTAAATGTACAATAACATCAAGTTAAGATCATTGTGTGTGTGTGTGGATGGGGGCGGGTGACTTAAGGGTGGCAGGAATGCTAAGCAAAGCTGTTTATATGTATGTGATTTTGTGTGTGTATGTGTATGATTGTGTGTGTCTGTGTGTGATTTCCTGTGTTCTTTTGTGTGTGTGTGTGATTTTTTGTGTGTGTGTGTCTGTGTGTATAACAGCAAGAATGCCAAGCACAGCCTTTTAAAGGTACTAAAATACTCTGATAATCTGCCACAATGTGGGGGGTGGCAACAAGCCTCCAGAGATTTAATGACACACTCAGTAATTAGATGTTGCCTTTGAGGTTTCTAAAAACAACCTGCCTGGGGATGTGTGTGTTTGTGTGTGTGTGTGTCTGTGTGTGTGTGAGCGAGAGAGAGACAGAGAGATCATCTCTATAATGCCTTGTCGGGTCACGATCAGGTAGTGAAGTGAGGGAATGAGACTGGTGTGTTTGTGTATGTGTGTGTGTGTGTGTGTGTGTGTGTGTGTGTGTGTGTGTGTGTGTGTGTGTGTGTGTGTGTGTGTGTGTGTGTGTGTGTGTGTGTGTGTGTGTGTGTGTGTGTGTGTGTGTGTGTGTGTGTGACATGTGTGTGTGTGTGAGAGCGAGAGAGAGACAGAGAGATCATCTCTATAATGCCTTGTTGGGTCACGAATGAGACTGGTGTGGTTGTATGTGTGTGTGTGTGTGTGTGTGTGTGTGTGTGTGTGTGTGTGTTTGTGTGTGTGTGTGTGTGTGTGTGGTTGTGTGTGTGTGTGTGTGTGTGTGTGTGTGTGTGTGTGTGTGTGTGTGTGTGTGTGTGTGTGTGTGTGTGTGTGTGTGTGTGTGTGTGTTTGTCTGTGAGACCAACTTCTGCAAAGCTGGTCAAGATCAGAGAGCAAAAAGGGGCGACGATCTGTGTGTGTGTGTGTGAATATGTGTGGGTTTTGTGTGTGTCTGTGTGTGTGTGTGTGTGTGTGTGTGTGTGTGTTTTGTGTGTGTGAATGTGGATATGTATGGGTTTTGTGTTGGTGTGTGTGTGTGTATGTGTGTGTGGTTGTTTTGTGTGCGTGGCTACTGTCTTGCTGTAGGGTTAATGTGCGGTGATATGTGTGTGATAGTGTTAAGCCCGTGCAGGCTCAGTGTTATCTCTGAGTTAAAGCTTTATTTTCTGCACAGCTTCTCTGCTGGTTGCGCCCAGCGTGTGTGAGTGCTCACACATGAATACCATGAATAGACAATGATGTGGGCTTTAAAGTCCTCTCTTTGATGCCTGGACAGCACCTTACACACGCACATACACTTCAAGATATACGCTTATGCACACACATACACTTTAAGATACACCCTCACGCACACACATGCACGTTAAGATATACACACGCATACACTCCAAGATATACCCACACACAAACACATATACAGCCGCGGAAAAAATTAAGAGACCACTTCAAAATTATCAGTTTCTCTGGTTTTACTATTTATTGGTATGTGTTAAAGTAAAATGTACATTTTTGTTTTATTCTATAACCTACTGGCAACATTCCTACCAAATTTCAAATAAAAATATTGTCATTTAGATCATTTATTTGCAGAAAAATGACAATTGGTCAAAATAGCAAAAAAGATGCAGTGTCTTCAGATCTGGAATAATGCAAAGAAAACAAGCTCATATTCATTTTTAAACTACACAATACTAATGCTTTAACTTAGGAAGAGTTCAGAAATCAATATTTGGTGGAATAACCTTGATTTAAAATCACAACTTTCATGTGTCTTGGCATGCTCTCCACCAGTCTTTCACATTGCCGTTGGGTGACTTTATGCTACTCCTGGCGCAAGAATTCAAGCAGCTCGGCTTCTTTTCATGGCTTGTGACCATCCATCTTCCTCTTGATCACATTTCAGAGGTTTTTTTATGGGATTCAGGTCTCGAAATTGGGCTGGCCATGACAGGGTCCTGATCTGGTGATACTCCATCCACACCTTTACTGGCCTGGCTGTGTGGCATGGAGCATTGCCCTGCTGGAAAAAACACTTCTCAGAGTTGGGGAACATTGTCAGAGCAAAAGGAAGCAAGTTTTTCTTCCGGGACAACGTTGTACTTTGCCTGGCTGAGGTTTGTAAAAGACCATAAGGATTGAACCAAAGCGGACTGGAGGGTCTCCTAGTTCGTCTTCTCTGATGAGTCCAATTTCACAGTAGGTGCAAGACTCTGTGGCTTGTAGGCCTCTCCAGGTCTCCGTCTAACCATCAGATGACCATGTGTTGGGCAAAGTTGAAAATTGGACTCATCAGAGAAGACGAACTAGGAGACCCTCCAGTCCGCTTTGGTTCAATCCTTATGGTCTTTTACAAACCTCAGCCAGGCAAAGTACAACGTTGTCCCGGAAGAAAAACTTGCTTCCTTTTGCTGACAATGTTCCCCAACTCTGAGAAGTGTTTTTTCCAGCAGGGCAATGCTCCATGCCACACAGCCAGGCCAGTAAAGGTGTGGATGGAGTACCACCAGATCAGGACCCTGTCATGGCCAGCCCAATTTCGAGACCTGAATCCCATAAAAAAACCTCTGAAATGTGATCAAGAGGAAGATGGATGGTCACAAGCCATGAAAAGAAGCCGAGCTGCTTGAATTCTTGCGCCAGGAGTAGCATAAAGTCACCCAACGGCAATGTGAAAGACTGGTGGAGAGCATGCCAAGACACATGAAAGTTGTGATTTTAAATCAAGGTTATTCCACCAAATATTGATTTCTGAACTCTTCCTAAGTTAAAGCATTAGTATTGTGTAGTTTAAAAATGAATATGAGCTTGTTTTCTTTGCATTATTCGATATCTGAAGACACTGCATCTTTTTTGCTATTTTGACCAATTGTAATTTTTCTGCAAATAAATGATCTAAATGACAATATTTTTATTTGAAATTTGGTAGGAATGTTGCCAGTAGGTTATAGAATAAAACAAAAATGTACATTTTACTTTAACACATACCAATAAAAAGTAAAACCAGAGAAACTGATAATTTTGAAGTGGTCCCTTAATTTTTTCCGCGGCTGTACATTCCAAGATATAACCCCGCACACACATACACTCCATGATATACCCACACACACACACACACACACACACACACACACATACACGCGCACACGCACAAGCAAACACTTTTCTCTAACTTTCACAGTCTCTCTCTCTTTCTCTCACTCACACACACACACGTCACGGACTCACACGCACATGCACACCTACACACACACATACACAGTAACTCTTTTGCATTGACAAACACACATATATACACACACACTCATTCTC
>NC_137925.1:14691353-14693853 GCF_963457725.1 Sprattus sprattus
GGGAAGAGAGAAGGAGACGGGAGGCAGCAGGAGGAGGAGGAGGAGGAGGAGGAGGAGGAGGAACAGCTTCCAGACCAAAAACATCCATCTGGCCTTGGCAGAGTTGCCGACGCAGCAGAAGTGAGAGAAACGGCAGAAAGTCCTGAAACAGCAGCAACAGCAGGAACACATACAGAAGCAGCAGCAGCAGCAATCGCAGACATGGGCCTCACACTGTCTCTCCAAGACCTGGAGAGCTCCGACACAGACTCCAGGGACTGTTCGCAGGATGTGGACACAGGCAGAGACGGAGAAGGAGAGGACAAGGAGGACGAGGGTCAGGAGGAGGAAGAGAACAAGGAGGAAACTGAGGAGTTTGTAGATGCCAGATCAAACTCACTGGAGGGAGAAAATTCCTTGTTTGTAGAGTGTAGTGACGGCGTACTTGACACCACGACCCACTTGAGTCCTCTCAATGAAGACCCAAGTCTTAAAGAGGAGGAACTGACATTGGAGGCAAAAAACCCACAACACAGTGAACAGAGTTCTAAAGTGGAGGCCACCCCTGATGAGACATGTACTGAGAATGAGGTGGAGGTGGAGCAGACTGCAGTATCTGCCAAAACTCTAGAGGGCAGCGTTGAGACAGAGACTCTACCACCTAGTGAGCATGTTAGTGATTGTGCTGAGGAAACATGCGGTAAGGAAGTTGAGTTATCTGGGGAACAAAACACAGATGGACTACCCAAGATTGTCGACGACGGTGACATCACGTCCCCTGTGTCTGACTCAGGGTGTGATCTTCCCTCGTCGGCCGTGGACCCGGATGTGACGTCATTGGATGAAACACCGGAGGCGTCCTCTGACACACACCTGAATGACAGCACTGAGACAGACCCCTCAGGGCCTATGGGGTCTATAGACATGGACGAGGACTTAAACGGCCCAGAATGCAAAGCTGAGCTCCCCTGTACTGAGGGTGAACCTGAGAGAAAAGAAGACACAGAACAGGAAGAGGAACAGCACCAGGAACAGGAAGAAGAGCGTCCACCATCTCCAGACGACCACAGCGCCCCTGAGCCCGGGGAGACCTCCAGGAAGAAGGGACGATACAGCGACGCATCTCTGACGCACTCGGAGGAGTCTCGTCCGCCTTCTAGCGACGACACTCTTGAGGCTCTGGACGAGGACTCGTCTACCATGTCAGAAAGCGAGCAGCAGGGGAGGTCCTACATCCCCAGAGGCCAGCCCAAGCAGGTGGAGGAGACCACAGACCTGGGTTCAGATGCACAGGTGTGTGAGGATCCTCTGGGATCAGATGCACAGGTGTGTGATGCTCCTCTGGGATCAGATGCACAGGTGTGTGAGGATCCTCTGGGATCAGATGCACAGGTGTGTGAGGATCCTCTGCCTGAAGCTTGTGACACTGCGGTTGCCTCTGAAAATCCTTCTGATGTGATGACTGCTGTAGAGGTAGACAGTATTGCCTCTGACACAATCTGCCCTGAGGTAGTCATCGATACTGAGGCCGTCTCCCCATCTGACGCTGCGTCTGCCAGTGAAGTAGAACCTGCAGGTGAGGGAGCAACACACGCACAGGCCGGCTGCAATAACGAGCGTCAGTCAAACCCGGAGGAACACACTCCTCCTACGCAGGGTTCTGAGGAAGAACATGATGGTGTCGAGAAGGCTGACAGGCATGTTCCAGAGGGAACACACACACCAGTAGGAGAGGGGGAGGTGGAGGATGGGGAGGGGGAGGGGGAGGACACAACCCCCGAATCTTACTGTAAAGCCTCGAGCCCTCAGCAGGCCAGTGAAGAGGTCACGGCAGAGGTCAGTGAAGAGGTCACGGTGGAAGTCGCTCTGCTGGCCAGTCCCAGAATGACCCGGGCTCTGGAGGGACCCAGCCCCATAGAGATGACACAGGAAGTACCAGAGGAAGTGACTAAAGTTGAACTGCAGGACATTTCCACTAATGAAGCGCTCTCTTCAGTTGGTTGTCAAATCGATGCAGAACACGGTAAAAAATCTGTCCTCCAATGGAGTGCTATTTTCCTTTTTGGTGCTAGACATAGTGATAGACATAGTGATAGACATCTAGAGCGTAGTCATGATAGACAAATAGTGCTAAGACATGATAGACATCTAGTGCGTAGACATGATAGACATCTAGTGCTAAGACATGATAGACATCTAGTGCTAAGACATGATAGACATCTAGTGCTAAGACATGATAGACATCTAGTGCGTAGTCATGATAGACATCTAGTGCGTATTCATGATAGACATCTAGTGCGTAGTCATGATAGACATCTAGTGCGTAGACATGATAGCACTAGATGTCTATCATGTCACTAGATGTCTAAGACATGATAGACATCTAGTGCGTAGACATGATAGACATCTAGTGCTAAGACATGATGGACATCTAGTGCTAAGACATGATGGACATCTAGTGCGTAGACATGATAGACATCTAGTGCATAGTCATGATAGAAATCTAGTGCTAAGACATGAT
>NC_137925.1:14706353-14708853 GCF_963457725.1 Sprattus sprattus
TTCTGTGCTGTGTAACAGTGTGCAGTGTTTCTCAGTGTTACACCCACTGGAGCTCACACACACTGCGGGCATCAATGGCGCGTTGTGCATTGTGTAATTTCTTTAAAAGAGTGCGGGCGGCTCCTGGGAGAGCCTCAGGGGTGTAAACACGATTAGCCCACCAGGCTGTGGAGGGGAAACCTGTCCGTACGCACGGCACAGCACGGCACAGCATGGCACGGCACGGCACGGCACGGCCTGGCATGGCATGGCATAGCACAGCCCAACACTGCACAGCACAACACAACATAGCACAGCAGAGGAGAGGAGAGCAGCTCCCATGTGCTGAAGAGGACAGCACTGCGCAGCACAGAAGCACAGCAGCACAGCGCAGCACAGCACAGCACAGCACAGCACAGCACAGCACAGCACAGCACAGCACAGCACAGCACAGCACAGCACAGCACAGCACAGCACAGCACAGCAGGGGTGATAGAATCACTACAGACTGCACTAATGCCCCTACAAACTAACCCACTGACATTAATTATTCTCAGGTCACACACACTCTTTCTTTCTTTCTCTCTCTTTTTTTTTCTTCTTTTTCCATCTCTCCTACCCACCTCCCCCCTCCCCCTCTGTGCTCCCTCGTTGCGCACGGTTTGCTCTCTGGCCAGCTATAAAATAATTGACCTTTACATCGCATCTATTTGCCCAACAACAAAGGAGGACTAATAGTTTTCGGCTCCGTTTAGTTAAGCCCCATGAGAGTTAAGTCAGCTAATGGTGTCCCTTTGCTCTTCTGTGTGAGGGTGCTGCTTGTGTTTGGGTGTCGAATTACCTGTCGTAAACGCCATAGGCTAGAGGCCCTGTAAAGTGAGACCTCAGTGCGTGTAATCGTCCCTGACTGACACGCTCATTCATTTTGGCTGTCAGAAGATCAAAGTCAGAGCCGTCATCACAGGCTATCAACCAGCGGGCTTGTCCTGGTCTCTCACGGTCGCTGCTGGAAACGGAATTCCACAGACATGCTAACAGAAAGGTCCCAGGTGAGAGCGGTGTCAAGCTATCCGACACTTATTTCTGGTGGTCCCCGTACTTCTTATGTTAACGTGTCCATTCACTTCCATTCGCTGTCCATTCACCTCTATAATACACTACCATACCTGAAGGACGTATACACAAAGAATGGACAAGAACTACAGCTCTGGCATTTTTGTTCCCTATCTCAAATGGGAAGTATCATGTATGCACCATTGCCCTTCTATAACACACTACCACACCTGAAACATGAGCACATAAAGAATGAAAAAAGTCTACTGTCTTTGAGTGATCTTGCTCAGGGTAGTGTATTCAGGCGGTGCAGAGACTCACTGTGATGGCCCATGTCACGTCACATAAGGTCACACCACGTCACGTCTCATTGAGTCCCTGTCTGTGGGAGAAATCCGTTCGCTGCGCTTCCTCCAGCTGTTACTAATGCAGCCCCTGGGGCCTTGTCTCACTGGACATGATGCTCAGAGAAAAGACACACACTCTCTCCCTCCCCCCCTCTATCTCTCTCTTTCTCCCTTGTGGTCTCGAAAGGCTGTGATTCCATCCAGATTAAACGGAAGGCCAAATGAATGAATAGGAAAGCACACATATTAGGCGTCTAATTTAAACGTTGGCTAATTTCTTATAATTGGTGCCTCAAAAACATGTCCAGTAAATACTGTGCTGATCTATGATCTATATATCGATCTTTTATGACATTCCTGTTGTTTACAGTATATTGCTTTTGTGTAGATGATGTTTGATTGTGTGTGTGTGTGTGTGTTTGTCAGTATGTGTTTATGAGTTTCTCAGTGCTGTTATGTTGTGTGTGTGTGTGTGTGTGTGTGTGTGTGTGTGTGTGTGTGTGTGTGTGTGAGCCATGTGTTTCCAGTGCCCTCAGTCACATGCAAACGTCTCATCACCTTTCTTCCCCTTTCAGATCCACAGAGAGAAGGACTCCGTCTCTTCGCTCCCAGACACACTCAAGCACCACAGCCGGGAGAAAGGGACCAGCATAGACTCCACAGGTAGGCCTACTGCTCTAATATTCAGGTGTGTGTGTGTGTGTGTGTGTGTGTGTGTGTGTGTGTGTGTGTGTGTGTGTGTGTGTGTGTGTGTGTGCGCGTGCGTGTGTGTGTGTGTGTGTGTGTGTTGAGGGGTGGTACATGTGTCTATGTATGTGAGAGACAGAGGAAGATGGAAAGTATGGCAATGGCGATATGTCTTCGAGTGAGAATGAAGATGATATAGAGGTGCATGTCCACACACACACGTCAATTTTACTGAAGTGGCGCAAAGGGATATTTAGAGAGAGGGATCCTGTGAGTGTGTGTGTGTGTGTGTGTGTGTGTGTGTGTGGGGGGGTGTATATGTCGTTGGTGGGTGACTAGGGGAGCGACTGAGGGGATGGGTGGGAGAGTCAGGGTGAATGCACCAGCTGGAAACCCAAGAATGGAGTCATCTGAAGTATGAATGTTATCCCAAG
>NC_137925.1:14723853-14763853 GCF_963457725.1 Sprattus sprattus
CCCCCCCCATCCCCATTGCAAACCTCAGATCTAAGATGGAACCTGAGTGTACAACAGACCCAGAGTCGATCAGGGCCCAAGTCAGTGGGTCGGCTGCTGTCATGGCACCTCTGTTTTCCTTTATTTTTCTTTTGTTTTCATGATTCTTATTAAAAAAATCTTTGTGGGGTTAAAGGTTGGGCTGTATTGTATTTGCCACTCTCCTGTCTCCATGGATCGGCCGACACAAACAAACCCTTGCCAAACTCTCGCTGATTTGTGTGCTTCGGGGATGTGTGCAGCCCAAACACTGCTTCTGAACAACGCTCTGTATATTTGGTATCAAAATAGAGCAATTGGCAGTGGCAGCCACCGTTGGAATTTTTCTGTTTGGGTATTTGGCTGTGAGGACTGTTTTTGTAACTGCTGTTTTCAGAATTCAGTCTGTGGTGAGATGAGGCATGGGTTTTATAAGCCACATTGTTTCACAGAAGGACATTTTAACAGATATTTTTTTTCTAAATAAAAAACAAAGAGTTTAATTTTCTTAGGGGACACACAGAATGCAATTGTGTATTCATGCATTTATTCATGAACTCGTTCTCCATAGTGTTCTGTTCAAGGTCTTGTGGTTAATAGGTCTGTTTTTCTTCCGTCCTGGTTCAGTAAAGTGGAGGCCCTCTGTGAGTTTTACCGCTGTTAGTTGGAATCTGTTCTGGGACAAATACACAGACTGGGGAGTGTTTTAGTAAAATAGCTTTGGATTGGCAGATTAGTAAAGGTGCTTAACTCTTATTGGCTGTTTTTTTTTTTGCATGCAGGTCTTAATTCATTCTCCAGTGTTGCTGGATCAGTGGACTACAGGTGAGATCATTGGACTCTTCATTAGTGTGAGAGAGCCCAACTCTCTCATTAGATTCATTTCAATGGATTTTCAACATGAATAAATTAGTGGTTTTCATGGATGAAAAGTTTAACTGAGCAAATTGTTTTTAAAGAATCAGTGAAGTTTTGAATGCAGTATCGATCCCTAAAGACTGTGTGAGGTTTGTTGAGCACCCTTCTCTGTCTCTCTCTCTCTCTCTCTCTCTCTCTCTCTCTCTCGCTCTCTCTCTCCCTCTCTCTCTCTCTCCCTCTCTCTCCATCCCTCCTGCCCCTCTAGCAGTATCACTGAGGAGGAGCCAGGGCCTCTAAGAGGGGACTTCGAAGGGAAGAGTGGGACCAAAGTCAGCCGCACCTTCAGTTACCTCAAAAACAAGATGTACAAGAAGACACGGGTGAGTCTTAACACACACACACACGCACACACACAGACACACACACACACACACACACACACACACACACACACACACACAACAGCTGTGTCAGATTCTTAAGTGCTTGTCAACTTACTGTTTGTCAACTTACTGGCCCCCAACTGTCAGTCAAAGACTAGCCTATATCCAACCCTGAGCCTATTTGCATTCATCACCATCCAAAGGATTTCCATCAAAATGAAGTGGGATCTAAATATATGATATAGTGAGTGTATCAGCCTCACACTAACTACTGTGTGCTAAATATAATAGGGCAGGGACTGGGTTTAAAATGGCAAGAACAAATGTACCCTTTCTGAGCGGGAGTCAGGACACCTCCCCAGCCCTTTGGAGAAGTCTACACCCTTGTTTCACCCGTTCCTCTGGAGGGGCGGTGTGTTCGAGCTCTGAGCTCTGCCCGCCTGTAGTCTGGAGCCTCTCTGAACACACACCCATGGTGGGGAGATCCTTACTGGACTACAGTTTACGCTCACAGTGTTTTTATTCATTTAGCCCATCCACAGCTAATCTGCAGTGACTTGCAACAGGTGCACATTTGCATCAGAGTGTGTGCTCAGATGTGCAGGTCATTGTTATGCGTGATGGTCATCAAACCCGTGACCTCAGTGTTGCTCTTCCAGTTGAGCTAAAGGCAGGTCAGTAGCTCAGGCAACACATCAGTTCCTCATCTGATTCAACAGGCCCCCAATCTGATTCAACAGGCCCCCAAACTGATTCAAAAGGCCCCCAATCTGATTCAACAGGCCCCCAATCTGATTCAACAGGCCCCCAATCTGATTCAACAGGCCCCCAATCTGATTCAACAGGCCCCCAATCTGATTCAAAAGGCCCCCAATCTGATTCAAAAGGCTCCCAATCTGATTCAACAGGCCCGCTATCTTTTCTTGAGTCCCTAACCTGATTCAAGAGGCCCCCAATCTGATTCAACAAGCCCCCAACATGATTCAACAGACTCCCAATCTTCTCTTTAGCATCGCATCTGATTCAACAGGCCCCCAATCTAATTCAACAGGCCCCTGATCTTTTCGATCACCCCCGATCTGTTCTTTAACCCCCAACCTGCTCTTTCAAACACATGTCCCTGATCTCACTGCCAGACGTGGACGTGGAAACGGAAGATAGCAAACAGTCACTGAGTAGAACTGAATAGAATAGAATGGAATGCCTTGATTGTCATTGCACAGTTTTACAATGAAATTTGCTATGCAGTCCTAAACCGGTACACACACACTCGCCCCCACTTAACACGTGCACACAAACTCATGCATACAGCTGTACATATATAGCACACACATACACACAGATGTACATATATAACACACGCATACAGATGTACATATATATAGCACACACGCACACACACACACACACACACACACACACACATGCACACACATGCACAAATACTCGTGCATAAATGAAACGCTGTGTAATGTCGTGCACACACACACACACACACGTACACACGCACTGTGGAGATAGTATGCAGGTATTGCAACAGTTTAACTGTAACTGGATGAGTTGTTGACAGCAGTCTTTCTAGGTAGCCTGATTGATTGCTGTCCCAGATAAAGAGAACATTTGAGGTTTGTGCGTGCTAGTTGCTGTATCACTAGTTGCTGCTGTGAAGAAGGTGTGAAACAGTCAGCTGCTGCTAAATGTCCACATCATCACTTGTGTCCCCATCATCACTTGTGTGCCCTGTAGAAGGATGCTGAGCGCATTGTGACTCATATAAGGTGACCCGGTGTATGTTTGTGCATGTGTGTACCCGTGTGTGTATGTGTGTGCGTGTGCATGTGCGTGTGCGTGTGCGTGTGAGGCTGTGTATGTCAGTGTTTGTGTGTAGGTGTTTCTGTGTGATGCCTTCATAGCAGACAGCTGAGGAAGTGTGTTTTGAGAAGTGAGCTGTGAACTAGCACACCATCTCAATGGACTTCAGAACTCAGAACAGGAAATGCATTGGAGTGTGTGTTTGTTCAAGTCAGAAGGAAGTTGCCTAGTGTTGTGACATGAGTGTTGAGACATGAGTATAACGACATGTGTGTGTGTGTGTGTGTTGAGCTGTGTGTATGACGATGAGGTACATGAGATATATGAGTATCTCACAGACCCTCAGTCCATGACAAACTCATGGCCAGACATGAGAATGTGCTCAGTGGCCACAGCTCTGTCTGCTGTGAGTCTGAGTCACATGGTGTGAACAACTAATGTATACATAGCGTGTGTGTGTGTGTGTGTGTGTGTGTGTGTGTGTGTGTGATTGGGAGTTTTAATGTATGTGTATGAATGTGTGTATGTCTGAGTGTGTTTGAGTGTGTGAGTGTGTGTGTGTGGGGGGGTGAAGCCACTGGCAGAGGAGCAATGAAGTAACTGGCCTCTCGCTTCCTCCCTGGCTGCTGGCTGGTCAGCTGTGTGTGTATGTGTGTGTGGTTGAGGGTGTGTATGTGTGTGCTCTGAAACTTTGAGGCTTACACAAGCAGCTGTTCCCTCTCTCTCTCTCTCTCTCTTCGCAAGAGAGATGTACAAAAAGTTGTTTGATGTCCAGGGCTACATGAGGCTAAGAAGCCCCAGGGGCAGTGAGGTAGGCTGGGCAGATTTATTTTCTTTGTGGGGGGGGGGGGGGTATAGAGGGGGGGTTCTCCTGGGATAACTACCATGTGTGTTTAAGTATTTATGCACTTCAGTGTTCGCTTGCTTTGGTGTGTCTGTCAGTGCTGATGTCCTTGATGTTTGATTGGCATGTTGTCAGTTACCCAGCAGAGTGCAGATTTAGGGAAAACACACCATAGGGAGTATAGTGAAGGTTGGTGGATATCGATGGATGTTTTTAGTGAAGTACTGAATCCTTTCGATGAAGTGAAGTACTGAATATTTGTTTGTAGTGAAATACGGAATCTTTGGTTTTAGTGAAAAACTGAGTCTTTGTTTTGAGTGAAATACAGTCACATTGTTTGCCGTCAACTTCCCATGACGTTTGGCATTTAAGTTGCTGGGAAATCAATAAAGCGTGCTAATCGTCGTTAGCCATTGTCTGTGCCATAGGGTGTCGTGGGTTAGGCTATTGTTGTCACCGGGAAGTTGCTTGCAGTAATAACAGAACTTGGCAGTGATGACAGCAGAGAGCGGTGGTGTTGGTTTTTTGTGGTACTTTTTCCCATAACAATCAGACATGAGAGAAAATTATGCTTGTATTAGACAGAGCTACAACCGTCATAATCAGAGTGAACTGTCATGATCACAATAATATAACAGTGCTTTTATTTTTAGTCAGGAAGGCGATGTAGCTCTGAAACAGCCGTGCGCCCTGCTGATAGAATGCTATGCTAACCCATGTGCTGAAGAAGCTCCTGGGGGCTAACTGAGAGCAGGTTAAAGGCTCTCTTGATAGTTAGTCTTTTTAATTTGCCATTGGAAGATTAGCATGTCTCCCACAGAACAGACTGACTCAGGGGAGTCTCTTTGAGCTCTGGATGGGGCTATTCCCACTGGCTCTCTTCTCTCTCTCAGTTTCTCCCTCTCTTTCTCTTTCACTCTCTAGTTACCTCTGTCTCCTCTCACTTCTCTCTCTCTCTCTTCCCTCTCTTTCCCTTGATATTTCTTTTTGCCCTACCTCCCCTTCTCTGTAGTTCTCTCTGTCTCTTCTCACTTCTCTCTCTCTTCCCTCTCTTTCCCTCGATATGTATTTCTCCCTCCCTCTCCTTCTCTCTCTCTCTCTCTCTCTCACACATTCATTATATTTAACCTTTATTTTTGCCTCCCATTATACCCTCCCCTTTGAGGGAGTTCCTCTCTCCATATGAGCAGGCAGACAGACACAGACACAGAAACACACACATCTGTTAATCCACCTCCATCTCTTTTCATTTTGCTTAACCTTTTACTTTTTCTTTCTTTCTATTTGTCTCATTCTCTGCCCAAAAAAAAGACTTTATTTTGTATTCTTTACTGTACTTCCTCCTGTATCTGCATTCTGAGGAGAAGGGCAGGGCAGGCACTATCAGTCTATCAATCTACCATCCATCCATCTCTCTTTTTAGGTAGTGAAATCCTTATCTCCCCTCTATTTCTCCATCTGTATCTGAAGGGCAAAGACAGGCACTATCTGTTCATCTCTACACCATCTCTCTTTTTTTATTTCACTAAACTTTTAATTTCTCTCTCTGCCCCCCCCCCCCCCCCCCCCCCCCCACAGGAGAAGGACAAAGAGAGACACAAGGAGAAAGAGGCAAAGGAGAGGGAGAAGAGGACGGTGAACGGCCACCTCTTCAGCCATGTTGGCTCCTGCCAGCCCACCATGTGTCCACAGTGTCACAAAGCCATCAGCTCCAAGGAGGCTTTCCTCTGCAACAGTCAGTATCTTTCCTGTTTGCCTGTTTTAGTCTCATCATGCCCTCAGATAACGCACTGTTTATGCTGAGACACTGTTGTTTGACGGTCAACACATGATAATGTATACAGTTCATTACTTTCAATACATATTCATGCTTTGTATTTGCACATAGTTCCGTCCGACTCCTCTGGAGGCATTTAGTCAGTGTTTAGTCAGCGTGTGTCCGTGTTTGTTGTAGTAATAACTTCAGTCTTTAAGAGAGTTCAGGTGCTGAGTAGCTCCGTATGGATGTCAGCTGGTGCGAAGATTAAATGAGCTTTGCGATTAAGACAGGCAGTGCACTGAGTCCGCACATAATGGCTCTAATTGCGTACTTTGTTGTGTTTAGGTGTGCAAACACAAACTCCAGCCTAACTCGATACAACTTCAAAGGTAGCTCAGTAGGAGCAGAGCAAATTGTGTTTCTTGTGCAACACAAACAGGCTAATTTGATTTGCCGGGCCATGCGCTAGCTACCAGCAAGGGGAGGAGTGGTTGTGTGTGCATGTTTATGTGTGTGTGTGTGTGTGTATGTGTGTGTGTATGTGTGTGTGAGGTGCAGTGTCAGAGGGCTGGGGGTAGTAGTGAACTGCCGTGTGAGATAAAGAGAGCTAAAGAGGTCTATTGAGGCCTGTGTGTGTGTGTGTGTGTGTGTGTGTGTGAGGAGCAGTGTCAGAGAGCTGGGGGTAGGAGTGAACTGCCGTGTGAGATAAAGAGAGCTAAAGAGGTCTATTGAGGCCTGTGTGTGTGTGTGTGTGTGCGCCTCGGGAGGCTATGGGGCTTATAGGGGAGGAGTGGTTATGTGTGTGTCTTTGGGTCTGTTGAGGCCTGTGTGTGTGTGCGTGTGCGTGTGTGTGTGTGTGAGTGAGTTCGTTCCCCTCAGGAGGATATAGAGCTTATTTCACAACCCTTCAGTGCAACCAGCAGGAGAGGAAAGTGTTGCTCTTCCCTACACAGCAGCCTTTACTTCCTCATAGCCCAGCTACTCACACCCAGCATGGTCTACATAGGGACAAACACACACACACACACACACACACACACACACTCAAACACACACACACACACATGCATGTATATATGCTTATCTACACACACACCGACATACTGTAGCATGCACACATTCACAGAGAGACACACAGAGTGTTTGGTGGATCCTCTGAGCTCTGGGGTGTTTTATTTATGTATTTGGTGGAGTTTCCTGGCCTCTGCCTGGCCTAGAGTCAATCCCTCACACACACACACACACACACACACACACACACACACACACACACACACACACACACACACACACACACAGACACATACTCCTAGCTCTGGCTGCAGAGGCAGAGACAGAAATGATGACCTAAGAATACTTTCCTGCCTCTCCATCTCCTCGGGCAGATTGTTCCGGAAATGGCCCCACAAGCACGCAGCCAGAAATGCCATGGCTCAGCTGAGTGCAGAGTGTGATATATAATTAAGAGCTTTGAAGAATTCACTTTTGCCACAACTGGCAAGAGTGAAAACACACACACACACACACACACAAACACACACACACAAATAAGCGCCATCAGAGAAACACACATACTGTACTCTCTCTCCCCCTCTCTCATGCACACACACAAGCACAAAAGGCACACACACACACACATACACATGTAGGAACACACGCATGAATTCTGGAAGGGTCTGGATAGAGTCCTTTTCCACTGCATAGAGAGGGGAAAATTGAACCTGGTCTAATGAGTGTGTTTAATTCGTGTGTCTAATGTGTGTTTTTTTTCCTCTCTCGTCTGTCTCTCAGATTGCTAATGCGTGTGTTTTCTCCCATCTTGTCTCTCAGATTGCTACATGTGTGTCCATAAAGGCTGCAGAGAATCGCTGCCTGTTTGTGCCAAGGTGAAAATGAAGGTTGTTTGTTTTCACTTCCATTTCCTTCTGTTTTTGTTGTTGTTGTTATTGTTTTCCATCCCGCGTCTAGGCTGATTTTTTCTTCATCTGCAGTAATAACACTGTTTATTGAGAAGCCTGTCCCCTCTCCCCCTCCACTGTATTACAGTAAGAATGACTTGTTTTATCCTTGGCTTTGTTATTTATTCCGTCCCTCGGTTCACCCTTAGATGCATAAACAGCAGCAGCGCGCCGTCCCGGACTCTGCCACCATGCCCGCTGTCACACTAAGACCCAAATGTAAGACCTCATCTTATCCACTACCACAGCTTTCAAACTCATGTGCAAAATCTTCAAACTTGGGTTATAAAATGGATTTGTTTGTGTTTGTGTATTATCTGTGTGTAATGTGTGTGTGTGTGTGTGTGTGTGTGTGTGTGTGTGTGTGTGTGTGTGTTATGCATGTGTATTGTGTGTGTGTGTGTGTGTGTGTGTGTGTTTGCATCATGCGTTTCTATGTGTGTGTTTGTGTATAGCCTCAGGGTCACGGGAACGCCCCTGGTCGGCCATCTTGTCCCCGGAGGAGCACTCCTTGGTGACGGCCCCGCGCAGACACACACTCATGCCCTTCAACAGCAGCAACCTCTCCAAGAGCATCTCCATCAGCAACATTGCAGGGTGTGTGTGTGTGTGTGTGTGTGTGTGTGTGTGTGTGTGTGTGTGTGTGTGTGTGTGTGTGTGTGTGTGTGATATAGTTTATATACATTACACAAGTGTTGAAACTCTCCCTCTTGAGCTGGTCAAACAAAGAACTTCATATCGCAGAGCCCAAGTAGGACATGTATTTCTAATGTCCAGTATTTAAACACATATGAGTACCTATCTGAATCTATTAGATACTAATGCTTTGTTGGAAATACACTTAAAACACTGTTTGGATTTAAAACATTAGATACTGTAATCTCAGTTCTGTGTTCTAACAAAAAGTCCTCCTGAAGTTGTCCTGTGTGTCATTAGCTTAAGAGTGGAGTGTGCAACTAGCACTGCTAAGATGGTTCTCTCAGAACGAATGTGCAACGTCCTTGTTTCTCACTCTGTCTGTCTTCCTCTGTCTGTCTTCCTCTGTCTCTCTTCCTCTTTCTTTATTTCCCTTTCTGGATGTCAATGCTTCTTCCCATTGGTCACTCTGATGCCCTGTACCCCCCTTCTCTATGTCTGTCTTTCTCTCTCTCTTCTCTCTCTCTTCTTCTGTCTACTTTTCACCTCATCCCTGTCTTTCTCAATGTCTCCCCGCCCTCGCTCTCTCTCTCTCTCTTGGACGCCCACTGTTACCCTCAATCCCCCATTCTATCTCTCCACTCACTCTCCCACTGCTTCACTCTCTGCATCCCTCCATCTCTTTATCTACCTGTCTCACTCTCTGCATCCCTCCATCTCTTTATCTACCTGTCTCACTCTCTGCATCCCTCTATCTCTTTATCTACCTGTCTCACTCTCTGCATCCCTCTATCTCTTTATCTACCTGTCTCACTCTTCTGCATCCCTCTATCTCTTTATCTACCTGTCTCACTCTCTGCATCCCTCCATCTCTTTATCTACCTGTCTCACTCTCTGCATCCCTCTATCTCTTTATCTACCTGTCTCACTCTCTGCCTCTTCCTTGCTTCCATTATTTCTCTCTCATTTGTCCTTTCCCTCTCTATCTCTTTCTTTCTTTCCTTCCCCCTCTCTCTCTCCCTCTTCCCCTCCCTCTCTCTCTCCCTCTGTCTGTCTCTCCCAATAGGCCAGTGTTTGATGATATCCCTCTGAAGGGATTGCGCTATCTGTCCCAGTCTACTGACTCCCTGCACAAGCCCAGCAAGGTCAATGAGTCCACCGAGTCTCTGGTAGATGAAGGTGAGCCGCCCCCGCTGTCGTCTCAGCGGACGCCATTAGCCCGGCCTTGTTTACAGCCGGCAGCATTAGCGCAACCGCTCTAGTGAGTTACCGTATTAGCGCAGCGCTGAGCACAGCTGACCGCCAGGTGGATATCTGATTGGGATGGATGGGCTCTAAAGTCTCCTGGTGCTGTTCTAGCAGTGTCTCATTTGCGTCTCATTTTGGAGAAAAAAATGTATCTGTCTCTGTTGGCAGGTGTGTGTGTGTGTGTGTGTGTGTGTGTGTGTGTGTGTGTGTGTGTGTGCATTTGCCTGTACTCAAGGTTGTGTGTGTGTGTGTGTATGTGTGCAGGCCTCTGTGTTTATGGGTCTGTTTATGTTCACACAGACGTGTGTGTGTGTGTGTGTGTGTGTGTGTGTGTATACAAGCAGACCATTAGCATCTCATCATCCCTGGTCAGCTAGTTCAGGTCTTGAAAGGGACGTTTAATTACAGGCTTGTGTGAGGCTATGGTGTTTTATTTATTTAACACATCTTTCAGGAACAGAGATGATTGACACCCAGCTGATGGGTGAGTTTGAGGCGGACGCCAAAGAACTGGAGGCCGACTCCTGGAGCTTCATAGTGGACAAGAAGTACCTGAAGCACCTGAAGAAGGATGCCATCAAGAGGCAGGATGTCATCTACGGTAGGCCGCCTGATGGATGTCTTCTCATCTGTCTCGCTCTGTAGTTGCTGTTGTTGTTGTTGTTTTTCTTGCTTGCCTCGCTGGCTTGTTTACCCTCTGCAGTGGAGCGTGAAATGTCTGACCTGTCACTCGTTTGAATAGTTCTGTTGTTGATGAGAGGCGTCGCCACGGTGACGTGACCTCATCAGCAGGGAGAGATGACTGCGCACTTTAAATGGCTCTCGCCGGAGGAGGATGGTGCAGGGGATATGACGGATTACTGGAGTGTGTGTGTGTGTGTGTGTGTGTGTGTGGGTGTGGGTGTGGGTGTGGGTGTGTGTGTGTGTGTGTTAGTGAGTGAGAGAGAGAGAGAGACCGAGTCTGAGTGTTTAAATATGAGAAGGGAAAAAGCATGGAGGAGTCTTGCTTCAGTCCTTGATGGGATCAGAAATGTAATTCAGTTTCATTTAATTTCACACTCTCACACTGGAGCCACTGTGGGAAGTGTGTGTTTATCGTTGTTTGTGTGTGTGTTTTTGCAAGTGTCTGTGTGTATATGTGTGTGTGTGTGTGTGTGTGTGTCTGTGTGTGTGTGTGTGTGTGTGTGTGTGTGTGTGTGTTTGTGTGTGTGTGTGTGTGTCTGTGTGTATGTGTGTGTGTGTGTCTGTGTGTGTGTGTGTGTGTGTGTGTGTGTGTGTGTGTGTGTGTGTGTTTGTGTGTGTGTGTCTGTGTGTGTGTGTGTGTCTGTGTGTATGTGTGTGTTTTTGCAAGTGTCTGTGTGTATGTGTGTGTGTGTGTGTGTCCCTCTGCTTATTGTCATGGTTGTAAGTGCGATATTGCACAGGCAAGAAATATAACCAAACAAAAAGACAAAGAAAAACAGATTATCAGATCAAGGGACAAACGTATCCGATGTGTTTCTCAGAGTTGATCCAGACGGAGATGCACCACGTGCGGACGCTGCGCGTGATGGCGGAGGTGTACTGCAAGGGCCTCCAGAAGGAGGTACAGCTGGAGGTCCAGATCCTGGAGCGCATGTTCCCCGTCCTGGACGATCTGCTGGATATGCACACACACTTTCTGTCCTGCCTGCTGGAGCTCAAGAGGGACGCCCAGCTCCAGGCTGGAGACAGTGGGGGATTCGCCATTGAGAGGATCGGAGACGTGCTCGTTGCCCAGGTGAGTGTGTGTGTGTGTGTGTGTGTGTTTTTTATTGGCACGTGTGTGTTTGTTTATGTGTAAGAGAGTGAGTGTGTGTGTTTTTGCGTGTTTGTGAGTATTGGAGCGTGCGTGTGATTGTTTGTTCAGGTTAGTGTGTGTGTGTGTGTGTGTAACTGTGTGTGTGTGTGTGTGTGTAAGTGAGATGGATATGGAATGAGGCAGTTTGGGGAATTGTTATAAAAAGGAGTTAGATCATTAACCCCATTCAGTCAAGTAGTGCCTAAATCTCAAACTCTTCTGTGAAGGGGTGTGTGTGTGTGCGTGTGTGTGTGCGTGTGTGTCATTTAGAGGATAGAGGGAGAACCTCCTAAGAGAGGTGAGGAAAGGTGAGGAGAGAGCGTTAGCAAAGACAGAGATGGGTGACATCCAATCACGTCTGTTCTGTATATAGCCTGGTCTAGTTATTTAGTACTTCAGTGAAGGAAGGAAAGGCCAGGAGAGATCTTACTTAGTGTTAACATTAGAGCTTGTCTTAATAGAATGATCTAGTTATTCTAGGGGACAATAAAGCTGTTTAATATTTTGATAGAAAGTGTTGCAGTTTGTTGTAGATCTAGTAATGAAGTGGCTTGCTCCAAACATAGCTTTTAAAAGAAAAAAATGGCTGCTTTGGTTGATCTTTTTGCATTCATACGACTCCTACTAGTCTAGTCTTACTGTATTTTGTAATCTATTATGTGTCTTAGTTAATCATAGTCTGTAAAAGAGAAAAAGCTGCTTGCGTTCCTGGTGTCTTAACGTCCTCGTGTGTGTCTCAGTTCTCAGGGCCCAGAGCCGACTCCATGAAACGGGTCTATGGGAAGTTCTGCAGTCGCCACAACGAGGCTGTGAACCTGTACAAGGAGCACCATGCCAAGGACAAGCGCTTCCAGGCCTTCATCAAGGTAAACGCAGCACACAGCAATACATATGTAGTATATATGTATAGAAATGTGTGTAGAGCCACAACTTTTCATGAGAGTCTATTGGATTTCAAGTGTAAATGTGTATACTTTATGCTTTGTTGCTATATCACTAGTCAGGGAGTAGAAACTCTTAAATCTTTGAAACTCTTTTCTTAGTAATTCTGCTCACATGTATATCAAAATCCTCTCCCATGTAGTATTCACTGTCACCTTAGTTAGGTAGGACTTCCTGTGCCGCCTGATGCATAGTCAGGCATGTAGAAAATGACACCATTTAACAGAAAAGGCAGGAAATGGACTGGTTGCCTGGAGGTGTCAGACTGTCTCCATAAAACTGGAGGTGTTGATGCATGTGTGCAGTAATGGCCCGTAAGAGAAGCATGTCATTCAGATGTGTGAAGTGGGAGTTGGATACCACTGTGGCTAACAACGAGGTGTGCATTTGCTCGTATTTATTCCGGAGCCCCAGTGTGATTGATATTCAAATATTCATGGTGTTTGCAGGCGAGTGTGCATCATGAAAGCTGTCTGTCTTCACTCAGTCTGAAGAATCTCCCCCTCCTTCTTTCTCTCCCTCTCTCTCCCTTTCTATCCTTCTCCTTCCATCTCTCTTCCTGCCTCCCTCCCTCTCTTTCTGTCTCCCCCCTACCCCTCTTTCTCTCTTTCTGTCCTTCAGAGGAAAATGAGCAGCAGTATAGTGAGGAGGATGGGTATCCCAGAATGCATTCTGCTTGTCACTCAGAGAATAACCAAATACCCAGTATTGCTGCAGAGGATACTTCAGAACACCAGAGGTAAGCGCACACACACACACACACACACACACACACACACACACACACACACACACACACACACACACACACACATACACTCACATAAAAATATATGTACACACATACCCACTCATATGCTCAAACACACAAAGTCTTAACGTTTACATGCACACATACACACACAAAAACCCACAGACACACACATATGCACACCTACACACTCTCACTCTGACAGAATCGGGCTGTGCTGTGGGAGGGGGGGGGGAGAGGGGGAAGAGTGCATATTGATTTTGGTCTGTCTCTACAGATGATGGCAGTTAGCTTAAAACCACAGCCCACCGCCCACACTGTGCCATCCTGGGTTACACCACACTCAGGGGGACTTTTGGCTAAAAGTCAGTCTGACATATTGGCACTGGAAGGACACACTCACATCTCTCTCTCTCACACACACACAAACACACACACACACACACACACACACACACACACACACACACACACACATACACACACACACACACACAAACACACACTCACATCTCTCTCTCTCTCACACACACAAACACACACACACACACACACACACATACACACACACAAACACACACACACATCTCCTCTACTAACTCATGCTTTGCCAGAGGCTTAACTCATGACAGAACCAGTCTTTGTTTAAAAAAATCTCTGGTGGTTCTCTCTGTGAAAACACACGGTTCTGCGTTCCATATGAGATCATGACAGGGAACGTCTCCCCTCTCCCTGCGGCTCCTTCCTGTTGTCTATCTCTGCAGTCGCCCTTGTTGCTTCACGAGACAGGAAATGGGTCGGCCGTCCAAGCCAGATCCAAACCTAACAGGTGGATGGGGAACCAGATGTTCATTTTTTATTTTTTTTGACACACCTTATTTGGATGGTCCCCTATAGACTACCTAAAGAGGCTCAGATTATAAACACACTTTATTTGGATGGTTCCCTATAGACTGTCTACAGATGATCAGATTATAAACAAACAACTCTGTTAAGTATGGATAGGGACCTGCATAGAGTGCCGCTAGGTGAATATTCACATTGATTGCAAAAAAATTAAGTAACGCTTGTGTGTGTGCGTTTGTGTGTGTGTGTTTGTGTGTCTGTGTGTGTGTCTGTGTGTTTGTGTGTGTGTGTGTGTGTGTGTGTGTGTGTGTGTCTGTGTCTGTGTGTCTGTGTGTGTGTGTGGGGTATTGTAGAGGATGAGGAGGACCACGCTGACCTGACCCAGGCGCTGATCCTGGTGAAGGAGGTGATAGCGGCGGTGGACAGCCGCGTGAGCGAGCAGGACAAGCGCCGGCGCCTGAAGGAGATCCACTCGCGCACCGACAGCAAGTCCATCATGCGCATGAAGAGCGGACAGATGTTCGCCCGCGAGGACCTGCTCCGCGGACGGCGCCTGCTGCACGACGGATCGCTGCAGCTCAAGAGCGCCACCGGCAGGCTCAAGGGTGAGCAGAACACACACACACGTGATGTTGGACTCCTCTAGGGGTCCAGACTGTCTTTGCATTCTAATATGTACTGATTGGGGATTCAGATTCTGGGCTTGGGCTTCTACTGGTCACTGTCTGTCTGCACTGTCTGGTTTTATAATATTGACAAGTGGTCATGAAACAAAGATAGAAAAGACAGACGATATACAACTAGACAGATTTATAATGTTCACATATAGCATGATACCCAGATAGACAGTATAAATGAATACTGGAAAGACCAGAGATTAGCAGCAGTGGGGTTCGGCTCCCATTGGTGACTGCCTATGTTCCATGTCTAGTTTCATAAATACATATACTGTATGACATGTTGTTGGATAGCCGTGATAGACACTTAGACAAGATAGACCTGTGTGTGTATCTGTGTGTCTTTGTGTGTGTGTGTGTGTGTGTGTGTGTGTGTGTGTGTGTGTGTCTGTGTGTGTATGTGTGTGTGTATCAGTGTGTCTTTGTGTGTCTTTGTGTGTGTGTGTGTGTGTGTGTGTGTGTGTGTGTGTGTGTGTGTGTGTGTGTATCAGTGTGTCTTTGTGTGTGTGTATGTGTGTGTGTGTGTGTGTGTGTGTGTCGGTGTTTCCCCTATTATTTCTCTTCCTCCCACCTTTGTGCAGCATATTCCTCCTACATTCTGTTTTGCCCATATTTTGAATGTTCTGGTTAGATTTGGTGTCTGACCTCTGTCCTGTGGTTGCCTCATGACTGTTCTTCCCCAGTTCCTCAGTGCTTCTCATTCTGCATCTACACATCTTTCTCACTCTCTTTCTGTGTATGAAAGGCCAAGAAGTGAGTCTCCAGTTACCACATTAAACTCCATATGGGCGAGTTAGCCACAACGGGAAGTGGGTTGTTAGTCAACGAGGTTAGCTTAGTGTCTTTATTCAGCATGGCTACGTCGTTCTCATCCTATGAAGTGTATCTCTAGCTAGTCCTTTGAACTCTATATTGCTGTAAACTGCAACAGGGAGCTGTCTATTCCATGGGGCTAGGGTACCATAGTGTCACAGATCCTCGTTTAGCATAGTGCCTTATTCTGCATCTTTGTCATTGTCTGTGTGTGAAAGACCATTGAGCGTTTCACCAGCTAGTTTATCAGGCCTGTTAGCTACAACAGGAGGTTGGTTGATAGTCGATAAGGCTAGCTTAGCATAGTGTCTAGTGTAGATTGTCTCTCTGTTTTGTGTTATTCACTTTACATCTTTGTTATTATCTTCCTTGGTGCAGAAAAACTAGGTTGTCCATTAGATCCAGTTAGCTATAACAAGAAACTGTGTGTTTGAACACGAGGCTGAAGCAGTGGGTTTATGAACGACAGGGCCAGTGGAAGGTCATGGGTCTCCACTTACAGGTTTTACTGTTGCTGAGGTTCTGCCTACCTACCCACCCTGTCTTCGCCTCTCATTTTCCTCCTTTCAACTAGGTTTCCCTCTGTCTGACCTTCCAGTCAAGTATTACTCATCTGCCCTCTCTCTCTCTCTTTCTCTCTCTATCTCTCTCTCTCTCTCTCTCTCTCTCTCTCTCTCTGGCTTGCTGGCCTCCTTAAAATGATTTTTCAGAAAGGTTTTTCTCTTCTCGCTACCTTTCCCTACTTCCCTGCTCTATTCAAGGAAAGTGTGTAACACACTCTCTCTCTCTCTCTCTTCCTTTCTCTCTCCATCACCCACTCTCTATCTCTCAGATGTCCAGGCCTTGCTGCTGTCAGACGTCCTCGTGTTTCTACAGGAAAAAGATCAGAAATACATGTTTGCCGCACTGGTAAGTGAACCATGAGCTGCATTTTATTCATTTCGTTCTATATTAACGTTACTGATACTTTTATCCAATGCAACCTGCCCACCAGTGAAGGCAGGCTAGTTTTTATACCTCTCTCCTTCACTCTCGGGTTGAAATCCTACAGCAACGCTAAGCTCCTCACTCACTTTCAGTGCTCCATCTCCTAGCCTTTCGGCAATCTGTTTTTCAGTCCTGCTGTGTTTCACCGTAAGATTTTCCGAACATGCTGTTGCAGTTGCATTGTACCCCACATCCCCCTCCACACACAAGTGCACACACACACACACAAACACACACAAGCATACACACACACACCCCACCCGGCCCCCAGTCCCACCCCGTTTACAGTGGAGGGGTTGCATAACACACTCCCTGCTCTATGCCTTAGGAGGAATGGTTTTAATCAGGCAGGTAGCAGTTGACTCCAGATCACAGATGCGGCTCATATCCGGACCACGTGCAGCTGCTCTGGTGTGTGTGTGTGTGTGGTAGTGTGTGGGACTGGACGTGGACTTAGAGAGAGGTTTGGCAGGCTCTGGCCTCTAGGGGCCAGCAGTGACGTTGGCATTGGCTAATTTTTCCACCAATTACTGCTGAGGGGGTTTTCTCTTTTCTGGCTGAACTCAATCTCACCAGCCCTGATGGAAATCAGACGCACAGACATACAGAAAGGGGGGGGGGAGCAAGAGACCTACAAAGTGAAGGAGAGAGGAGAGAAACCAAGAGAGAATAAGAGACAACAAAAAAATAGATGAAGAAACAGAGAGAGACTTTTAAGCTTTATATTACCAATACAAAGCAAATCCACTCAAACGGGAGAAGGAGAGAGGGAGTGAAACAGTATGGGCTCTGATTTCATTGACGGGCAACTGGTAAAGGCTAAAGCAACAACTATTAACTATAGCTTAATATCATGAGCAAGATGCTAAGCGCAAACATGAGTGAGTCAGTGCAGTGTTCCCACACGCCACACTTTAGGTCATGCGTGATAGACTTTGCTCGTTGCCTGTCAATTATATTATGGTCCTGTATGTTATGTTCTCTCCTTTTTTCCCTTTTATTCATGATCTACTGTTCCTGTGAATGCTTTGGCAATACATCTCTAATTGTTCATGCCAAGATGAATTGAACTGAAAGAGGTAGAAAGAGAATGAGGGACAAGGGAGAGAGAAATAACAGAGAGAGCATAGATTCATTGAGCTGAGAGAGGGTGAAGGAGGGGGAGAGGTAGAAGGAGAGGGAGAATGAGAGGTTGAAGGAGAGAGGAACAACACAGGATGCACAGTGTGCCATGAGTCACAGGCTGTTGCGTAACATGTGTGTGTCTGTCAGACGTGGTGAGGCGAGTTTCCTCTCTCCTTCCTTTATCTCTCATACTCTCTACCTTCTCTCTCTCCTCTCTCTTTCTATCTTCTTCCCCTTCACTTCCTCTACCTGTCTCTCTCACCACGCTCTTTATCTCTCTCATTCTTCCTCTCTATCTCTCTCTTCCTGTCTTGCTTTCTCTGCTGTGTGTGTGTGTGTGTGTGTGTGTGTGTGTGTGTGTGTGTGTGTGTGTCTGTGAGTCTTTGTGTGTGTGTGTGTGTGTGTGTGTGTGTGTGTGTGTGTGTGTGTGTGTGTGTGTGTGTGTGTGTGTGTGTGTGTGTGTGTGTGTGTGTGTGTGTGTGTGTGTGTGTGAGGGGTGGCCGCTGGAGTACAATGATGTGATCCGGGTGGCTGGGCTCTGAGTGACTGAAGCAGGCGAGCGTGTCATTTCCTCTCTGCTGGCACAGTCACGGCGATGGAGGGATGAGGGATGATGAGGCAGGGGAAGAGTGACAGCATGTGGGAAAATGACCCTTATCCCTTCATCTGGGTTTCCCCACACATCTGATTCTGATCCACTAAATAATTATCAATCCTGTATGTGTCTGTTCTCAGTCTTTCAATCGTTTTGTCATTTGCTCATACACTTGACCTCTCTCTTCCTTCTCTCCTCTCCTCTTCCTTTACCCTCCATCTTTTTACATCCTTCCCTCTCTTCTCTTTATTTCTTTCTATCTATCTATCTATCTATCTTCCTTTCATTATTTTTGTTCTGTTCCCTGTATCTTCATTTCCCTGTTAATCACTTCCTGTCTCCCACTGTGTCTGCTCTCTCTCCCCCTCTCTCTCTCTCCCTCCCTCTCTCTCCCTCTCTCTCTTTCTCTCTCTCCTCCCTCTGTCTCTCCCCTCTGCCCTCCCCTCCCCTCCGTGGGCCCTGCAGGACCAGCGCTCGACGGTGATCTCCCTGCAGAGGCTGATTGTGCGCGAGGTGGCCAACGAGGAGCGCGGTCTGTTCCTCATCACGGCGGGCACGGATAAGCCAGAGATGGTGGAGGTCCACGCCAGCTCCAAGGAGGAGCGCAACAACTGGATGCAGCTCCTCCAAGACGCCATGCAGTCCATGTGAGTCTCACACAGGATAGATGGGGAGGGATGGAGAGAGGAGAGGAGTTGCGGGGATGTAGAGATGTAGAGAGGTGGAGGAGAGAGAGAGATCGCCATGCAGGAGAGATGGGGAGGGATGGAGAGAAGAGAGAGAGGAGAGATGTAGAGAGGTAGAGAAAAGAGAGAGAGAGATCGCCATGCAGTCCATGTGAGTCTCACACAGGAGAGATGGGGAGGGATGGAGAGAAGAGAGAGAGGAGAGATGTAGAGAGGTAGAGAGGTAGAGAAAAGAGAGAGAAAGATCGCCATACAGTCCATGTGAGTCTCACACAGGAGAGATGGGGAGGGATGGAGAGAGGAGAGAGAGGAGAGAGTTGCAGAGATGTAGAGAGGTAGAGAAGAGAGAGAGAGAGAGATCGCCATGCAGTCCATGTGAGTCTCACACAGGAGAGATGGGGATGGATGGAGAGAAGAGAGAGAGGAGAGATGTAGAGAGGTAGAGAAGAGAGAGAGAGAGATCGCCATGCAGTCCATGTGAGTCTAACACAGGAGAGATGGTGAGGGATGGAGAGAAGAGAGAGTTGCAGAGATGTAGAGAGGTAGAGAAGAGAGAGAGAGAGATCGCCATACAGTCCATGTGGGTCTCACACAGGAGAGATGGGGAGGGATGGAGAGAAGAGAGAGAGGAGAGATGTAGAGAAGAAAGAGAGAGAGAGATCAAAGAGTTAGATAGAGTGATGCTCCAAAGAGCCAAAAGAGAGAAGGACGGAGATACTGAGAGATGGAGAGAAAGATAAAACACAAAATAGAGATGGAGAGAGGGGAAACGTGTAGAAAGATATTTATCCTAACAGGCAACAGGTATAGACTGAAATGGATGGCGATGTAGAGAAAGAGAGAGAAATGGAACCTGAGGACTTGGAGAGAGGGACAGAGGGACGGAGGAGAATGAAGCAGATGGAAAAGGAAAGCAGACAGATGAGCTATGGACAGATAGATCTTCTGATTGACAGAGAGACTGACTGAAAGTGAAAGATGCCGGGTAAGATGGAGAGAGGGAGCACCAGAGCGAAAGATCAAGATAAAGAGAGAGAGAGAGAGGGAGAGGGAAAAAATAGGGTAAAGTAGAAAGAGAAAAATGGGATTGATTGATAAAAAGATACATTTGCGGTGGGAAAGTGATCTCTCCATCCTTATGGAGGCTGTGGCTAATCTGTGTGAGGATTAATGATGGGGGGAGAGGGCTGTTTGCTTTTCTCTTCTCACAGATTAGCCATCTGCAGCACATGAGAGAGAGGGATAAGGAAGAGAAATAGATAGGTGGAGCGAGGTGGAGAAGAATAAAGAAGAGAAATGGATGTGTGTGTGTCTTTGCGTATGTGTAAAATCTTGTGTGTGTGTGTGTGTGTGTCTTTGAGTATGTGTGAATGTGTATGTGTGTGTGTGTGTGTGTGTGTGTGTGAATGAGTGATTACTGGTTGATGTGTTCCCCTGCGGGCCCTTTTCTCAGTCTTATAGAGGAAAAGAAAACTGTGTGTGTGGAAGAGAGAGTGATGGTTTAAGCTGATGTTTCTGTCTCCCAGAGAGAAGGATGAGGATGAGGGCATCCCCAGTGAGACAGAGGAAGACAAGAGACTGATGGAGAGCAAAGCCAAGGAGCTCAGAGGTAAAAGAAATAAACACAAAACTGCAAGTGGGAGTGTGTGTGCGCGTGTTTGTGTTTGTGTTTTGAGGGATGTACAAAAGTTTGTTTTTCAAGGTGAATGTACGAGTGTGAGCATGTGTTTTCTTTGTGTGTGTGTTCTATTCCTGAACTGTGTCCCAACAGGTGCTGATGCGGTGCTTTGTTGTCAGTCAAGCATTCAAAAGTGTGTTTCTTTGACTCAGTTTTTTCAATTTTTAGTTACCACTTCATCTCACTTCAATTCAGATCAATTTTGCAGAGAGACTTTAGTCTTCAAGTCTTCAGTCAAGCGCTAAATAAGCTCCTGAAAATCGTCCTACCTTTTGGTGTAATCCGCAATTCGCTTTTGTGAAAGGTTGTTGATATTTGAGCTCAACAGCCGATCAGATTACGCCTCTTCCTTCCGTGCTCCTGAAGCATTGGAGGACCATGAGGAGCAATTTGCCAAATTCGACAAAAAGTGTATGAGTTTAGAATCATGGACGTTACCTTTAACATATGTCTCTCTCTTTCTTTCCCCTTTTTCCTCTATCTCCCAAATCAAATCAAGCCAAATCAACGAATGCTTTATCAAGGCATTTCATTGCCGCTAAAAAGAGTGAATAACTGCAAACAGCAACCTTGTCTCTCTCTCTCTGTCCTTTATTCTTATCAGAGATTCTGAAGAAGAAGGATGATCAGATTGTGAGCCTGCTACAAGAGAAGATGAAGGTGTTCCGGGATATGTGTGACTGTGGACAAGCAGACGAGGGTTCTTCCTGTTCTAAGATGCTGTTCCGCGCCTGCAACGACGATGTGCCCAAAGGAGAACCCATCATGAAGGATGCGCTCAAGGAAGGTGAGTACACAAGGTCTCTGTTACTTCTCTCTCTTTTTATTTCCCTTTCTCACTCTCTCTTTCTGTCTATCTCTGTTCTCTCTCTGTCAAATTCAAATTGAAAAGTGGCTTATTGGCATGACAAATGAGCACCTGTATGGCCAAAGCAGTCATTTCATACAGGGAATCAGAAGATATACAGATACAGACATATTGACAGGTACAAGAAATCAGGAGGCATCTTTGGCAGGCAAAGAGCTTAGAGGCTCTCACATGTTTCAGAAGTTGTTCCCCTTTCTAGAGACAAGATATACTTAAAACATTATAAATGCATCAGAGTCAGATGAAAGTAATGCAGTTTTAGCCAGAACAAACTGCCATTTCATGCACTCACAAGTTTAAACCTAAGCAAACATCACCAGAACAATGTTGGATGCATTATTCATGTGCTTAAAGATAACAAATGTTTGGTGAGGAGAGGACAGCCCCTTTGAGGTGGCCTGGTCTGTTTTAAGCCCATTTCCAGCACTAATGTCCCTGTGGTTTGTCACTAAGTGAGTTAGCAGTAATGCCGTTAGCAACATGACGAGTGGGCCATGTGTGTGTGTGTGTGTGTGTGTGTGTGTGTGTGTGTGTGTGTGTGTGTGTGTGTGTGTGTGTGTGTGTGTGTGTGTGTGTGTGTGTTTGTTATCTCAGCGATGTGTGTGTGTAAGTAAATTATGTAATGTGGTATGGTTGTGGTTGTTATGGTTGTTACTGTTCGCTAATATGTCTCAGTGTTAGAGGTTGCTACCATGTGTAGGTACTATCGGTTTTAGCAGGCACTTAACTTAACTGTGTGTGTGTGTGTGTGTGTGTGTGTGTGTGTGTGTGTGTGTGTGTGTGTGTGTTTCAGTTGAGACGCTTCAGACGCTGGTGAATGGGAGTCTTGGCGGGGCCGTGGGGCAGCAGGTGGCCCAGGAGGCGGTGGGGGGAGTGGGGCCTGTGAGTCTGCCGCGCCGGGCAGAGACCTTCGGAGGATTCGACAGCCACCAGATGAACATATCCAAGAGTGAGGGGCTACAGTTTGTCTTTCTACATCTACCTCTCTCTCCATATCTCCATTATTCTTTTTCTCTCTCTGTATCTCCATCTCTCCATCTTTCCATACCTCCATATCTCCATCTCTCTCTCAGTCATTTCAACTCCACTTTGGACATATAAACACATCTAACACATCAAGGAGTCTTTTTTCTCTTTTTCTTTTCTCTCCCTCTCTCCTTTACTTCTCATCCTCCTCAGTCAACCATCCATTACAATAAAACTGCCCAATTTTAGAGCAGGGGTCTCTGATAACGTCTCTCCCCCATTCTCGCTCTGTTGTTCAGATCTGCTCTATTGTGAAAAGGCAAGCCAGCACCTCATAGCACGCCGCACACAGGGAGAGGCTGCCATCCTTCTTACTCTACCTCTCCGTGACACGCTCAACCTGGCCTTTTCTTCTGCTTTTCTCTCTCTCTCCACCCTCACTGTACCGTTCTCTCTCTCCTCCCTCACTCTCCCGTTCTCTCTCTCTCCACCCTCACTCTCCCGTTCTCTCTCTCTCCACCCTCACTCTCCCGTTCTCTCTCTCTCCACCCTCACTCTCCCGTTCTCTCTTTCCTCCCTCACTCTCCCGTTCTCTCTCTCAAACACACTCTGCTCTCCGGCGCTCTTTCTCACTTACAAGAGAACGAGTGTGGTGTCTTCCTCAATCTCAGACTCTCTCAGTCTCCCTCAGCCTGTCTCTGAAATCGAATCAAATCAAATCAAATCAAATGATGCTCTACTGGCATGAGTGACTGAACCCCATTGTGGCCAAAGCTAGACATTTGAAAGAGTGTACATATTATTGATTTGAAATTAACATTTTATACGGTGTGGTATTATATTATTATAATATATTATCATTCATTAATTATATATTAGAATGTGGTAAAAGAAACCTCATAATTGCATTTTCGTAGCCTACATTGCTTTTAAATGAATGGTTAGATCATGCGCTACGTTGCCTAATATCAAATCATGCACGCATATTACATTCAATAAAAAGCATTACAAAAATGGGAAAGTGGTTGTAACAAACCATCTTTTAAAAGTGAGAGCATTTTCTATCTGGTTGGCCTAACGTCTGGGATTACTACTGCCAAAAGTTTCCTCTATTTGTGCCCTTGAACTAAACTGTAATATCATTGAATAAACAATACTGATTGGTCAATTTCCTTATATTTCCACACTGCCACCTAAGAAGTTGCGTATTTTTTATCATGGAGGCATGCAGGTGGGTGGGCGGGTCGTGTTATACAGGGGCGCCTGCAGAAAAAAATTGTGAGGTACGCACAGAGCCACCATGCAACGCACCCCCTCCCCCCTAAAAAAAAAACGCACATTAGCCTACTCTCGCGCGCAGATAATGGTTTACAGCCCAAACACATTGCCCTTCTAATTTAAGTTAATTCTCCTTCTGCATATTGTTTTAGTACTTTTTCACTGTCGATTTCCAAATCTGTGTGAATATTCATGAGAGCAAGTCCGGTCAGTCTTTTGTCAGTCATCGTACTTCGTAGATAGGGCCTATGTCTTTTTTTGCGCGCCCCTCTGTCTGCAGTTTCCCTTTTGTAATATCCGTTCATAATATTTGATTACAGTGGCAATGCATGCGTCGTGCTGGGACCAGCGTGTGTCAGATAACTTTTGTAAGCGTTTGTTTGTGCTTTAATCACTTTTCGTTTGTTTGTGCCTTGTGCACTTTTGCCAGGCTCAGCGCATGATTTCAGACTCTCTCTCTTTTTTTTTCTTCTCGCGTAACAAGGTACGCACAGTGCGTACAGCCGTACAGCTGCAGGCGCCACTGGTGTTATAGACTCACGTATCAACACGGCAAGAGTCTCTGTACTGTGCCCCTCCACCACACCGCCCGCCTAGCCCACACTGCGCACACTGCCCGCCTGCATCACATTGGAAATGAATTGTCGCTTGATCATTTGTTGCTTCCCCTGTGAAAAGCATGTCAGTCTCTCTCACTCCCTCTCTCTCTTGCCATGTCTGTCTCCCTTGATCTCTCCCCACCTCCCCTCTCTCTGCTGTGCTCTGTGTAAAGTGAAGTGTTGTTGAGACCCTGCTGTAACCCAGGGCAGTGTTCGCCCCTCCTCCCCGCTCATTACCAGCAGCAGTTTCAGCACAGCTGCCTGCGGCCCCAGCAGAGGAGGGGGGAGGGGCATCCGGAGCTGATGCTGCTGCTGCTGCTGCTGCTGCCGTTTGGTCTTATCAGAGCTATAATGAGACACACACACACTCTCTCACACACACACACACACACACACACACACACACACACACACACACACACACACACACACACACACACACACGCACACGCACCCACCTACAGACGTGCACACACACACACACACACACACACACACACACACACACACACACACACACACACACACACACACACACACACACACACACAAGCACATCTACACCTACAGACATGCACACAGACTCATACAGACATACACCCTTTCTCTCGCTCTCTCTCACCTTGTCAATCACACAAACACCTACACAGACACACCTAAACCACACAGACTCATACAGCCATATACTCTGCTGCCCCCCCAACCCCTCAGACCCCCACTCACACACACACACACACACAGTATATTAGTATATTCTTCATGATCCTGATCTCTTCCTTCAGATGGAGACAGAGAGGACGGGGAAGACGCAGCAGATCTAAGGAGGACAGAGTCAGACAGCGTGCTTAAGAAGGTGAGGAACACACTCTCTCTCTCTATCGCTCACACACACACACACACAACACACACACACACACACACACACACACACACACACACACACACACACACACACACACACACACACACACACACACAGCCACACACATCAGCACAATGCATTGATCCTAAAGGATCTGTGTTGCTGCTGCCTCTCTTATGTGACTGCCTCAGTCCTCCTTTAGTTGAGCCCATAGTGATCAGGTGGATGAAACACACTCTCTCTCCCTCTGGCTCTCTCACACACACACACACTCTCTGGCTCACACACACATGTGTCTGCCTCAGTTATGCTTTTGCAATCAAGTGGATGGTACTGTCTGCACTGCCTCTGTGAGTGTGTGTCTGTACCGAGTCAGGCCTGTAGGACCTCAATTAGAGTGTATGGTGTGTGTTTGTGAGTGTGTGTGTGTGTGTGTGCGTGCTTGCGTGCAGGCGTGCGTGTGTGTGGTTTTGTACTTATATATATAGTCTGTGTATGGCTCATATTTCCTCTGTAGCGAGTCAGGCCTATAGGTCCTCTTTTAGAGTGGATTTTGCGAGTGTGTGTGTGTGTGTGTGTGTGTGTGTGTTTGTGTGTGTGTGTGATGCTGTACTCATATAGTGTCTGTGTATGGCTCATATTTCCTCTGTAGCGAGTCAGGCCTATAGGTCCTCTTTTAGAGTGGATGGTGTGTGTGTGCGAGTGTGTTTGTGTGTGTGTGTCTGTGTCTGTGTGTGTGTGTGTGCGTGTGTGTGGTGTAGTTCATAGTTCCTGCTGTGTAAATGCATCAGGCCCAGCAGGTCATCTCACCCCCACAGGTTCCCAGACTGCAGGTGCCGCAAAGATGATGTATTCGCAAGAGCACTCATAAACACTCATCTCTCTCTCTCTCTCTCTCTCTCTCTCTCTCTCTCTCTCTCTCTCTCTCTCTCTCTCTCACTGAATCTCTCTCTCTCTCTCTCTCTCTCTCTCTCTCTCTCTCTCTCTCTCTCTCTCACTGAATGTCTCTCTCTCTCACTGAATATCTTTCTGTCACTCTCTGTAAGTAAATGCATTGGAGCAGCAGTTCCCAAACTTTTCATGCCAGGCCCCCCTTTGATAATAAGAGAAAAGATTGAGACATTGTATAGCCTAAGACCTGTTTTTAATCATTAAAACAACAGATGCCCATCGGCAGTTGCATCGCTTTTGTTTTGACATTTGCACTTAAATTTTCAATGTAATTTCATCAATCAGTGGAACCATATTAGAGTATGTAAGTAGAAAGTAGGCTACACACTCATCACCGAATCAGTAGGCTACAGGCTACTGTGCTGTCAGATGTTGAGGGTTGTCACCTGCCCTCGACCCACTCACCCTCAACCCACCCCACACTTTAGGAACCACTGCATTAGAGACAAAGAGAAGGAGTGATTGAATGAATGCATTACACTCCATTAGAGAGTGAGTGAGTGTGTGTGTGTGTGTGTGTGTGTGTGTGTGTGTGTGTGTGTGTGTGTGTGTGTGTGTGTGTGTGTCAGTGTATGTGTGTGTGTGTATGTGTGTGTGTGTGTGTGTGTGTGTGTGTGTGTGTGTGTGCATGTGTGTGTGTGTGTTTGAATGAGTACAATTCCCCCCTCCCTGAACAATGCAATCAAATTGCCATGGTGATTAAAGGCACTCAGCAGGGCGCACTCACACTCCATTTATAACCCACACACACACACACAAGCCCATAGACACACACACACACACACACACACATTTTGTTTCTCTCTCACACACACAAATGCATTCTCAAGACACAAACTTGTAGCGATGTGCACGTAAATACACAATCAGCATTCACACCTCACACACATGACCACAGACACACACAGACACACACACGCACACACTCACCATTTCTGCTCTTTAGAGACTTACAGTTAAACTCATGGTTCTATCAACAGGGAGGAAATGCCAAACTGCTGAAGAGGAACAGTGAAGTAAGTGTGTGTGTGTGTGTGTGTCTGTGCGTGCGTGCGTGCGTGTGTGTGTTAAAGTATTTTAGTGCTGTTTAACAATAGTTCATTTGATTTCCACTATTGGATTGGTGATGTACATTTTACTGTAAGTTCAAAGTGGTAAGTGATGGACATCTTTTGACATAATGGATACCAATTATGTCCTCCTCAGGTGAAACACACACATTCTCTCTCTCTCTCTCTCTCTCTCTCTCTCTCTCTCTCTCTCTCTCTAATGCACTCTCACACATAGTCACACACACATATAGTCACACACACTCACAGTAACACATTCTCTCTCACACATGTTCACATTTTTCTCTTCTCCTACAGCAGGTGCTTCAGAGTGTCACAAACCTCCACGACCTTCTGGCCTCACTACAGGTACGGTTACTGAAAAACACACACACAGACACACACACACGCACCTATACACACACACACACACACACACAGACAGACACACACACACACACATATATACACATTCCCTCCCTTACCTGTGTGTGTGTGTGTGTGTGTGTGTGTGTATTCCCCCCTGTAGGCAGTGGTGGTTCAGCAGGACACCTTCATCGAGGACCAGCGCCAGGCCTTGTCGGAGCGGCCGTCGTCTGCCTCCTCCTCCTCCTCCTCCCGACCGTCATCACGTCCCAACTCCCTGATCGAGCAGGAGCGCCACCGAAGCCTGGAGAAGCAGCGTCAGGAGGTGGCGGCGTTGCAGCGTCAGCAGGCGGCGCACGCGGAGGAGCGCAGGAAGCGCGAGCGGCAGTGGGAGGCGCGCGAGGGCGAGCTGACGGACCGGGAGACGCTGTCCCAGGCCCGCGAGGAGGAGCTCCACAGGAGGAGGATGGAGCTGGAGCAGGCCAGGCGGGAACTCCAGGCCAAGAAGGAGGACTACCAGAGGGACCTGGAGCGCCTCAGAGACGGACAGAGACGCCTGGAGAGGGACCGGGAGAATCTGCGGCGGGAGGTGGAGATACTGGAGCAGCTCAAACAGGAGGTGAGGGATGCCTGGACTCACAAAGCCAGAGACACAAGGGTTAAAGCCACCAGAGCTAGCCTCTGTGTTTAGCCATACTAGTGCAGTGCCCGTAGGAATTATGCATTCTGTAGAGTTAGCAGACGTAGGTGTAGGCTAGCTGTTGTTCAGTGCAGAACTGGGAGGATAACATGACGACGTGGCCCGACATAACTTACAGCGAGAATTGCGCGTATTTCGTGGACTCCATAGCAACAGATGGGAAAGCAATGTACAATCTGAAAGCCTACGAGGCTTATCAATATAAGCTACCATTTGTATCGGCCACTCTTGCGTTGTGATTTTGATTGGCACCCAGCCGTTTATTCATACACTCTGACAGGTTTAATGAACACAGAGCAAAGGCGATCACACACAGTATCTTCCGAATGACAGCCTCTCCCAGCCAGGGTAAATGCAGACTGAGGTTTATAATATTGCAATAATGAGAAAACAAAGTCTACACACGAATTACAACAGATACATCGGGACACATCTGAAAACCTCTCTCATTGCGTCAGTAGATGCATGTACGCATGGTCACTGGTCTAGGCTTACCATAAACATTGAATAGATAGCTAACTCTTATACAAATACATCAAACTACAATATACTACTTAACATGGTAATGAGAGTTGGTTACATGCCAGGCCCATACGCATCAGCTGGGGTAACATCTATGACAACGACTGTTCTATGACTATGACATCATTCACGTCGCACGGGTCCGCTACATAGTGCCTCACTACAGTGCCTACCGCAAACGGTAAAATACAAATATCTCGCGAACTATGAATTCAAAAATCTTCAAAATCAAGGATGCACAGGTTCATGACATGCGTAAGCTACATGCGAAATATCATAACTAACGTAGCCTAACTACCGTCAGGGAGATACGCCCTAGACAGACTTTGATGGATTACTATTCCCTGTCTGTTAGATGACTGTACAACTCTAGACATTACTTTGAAACTTAATATAAAGAAGCTTAAAAATAAACGAAACGAAATCAATCACTGTCTTAAGATTATAAAGAAGCTTAAAAATAAACAAATAGATAAAATCAATCACTGTCTTAAGATTACCTGAGCAAAAGTCTGTATCTGTTCACCAAGAAGAATTTGAATGCGGACCTCCTTATCATATCCAACGCTATTCTGAACTTTGAGTGAAGGCAGGATAGTTTAATAACGCTACGCGTTTGATTGTGACGTCACTACCCATAGTGCCGACGGGACGGGAAACGATAACCCATTGTTTCCTACGGGAAACGGTAAAATACAAATATCTCGAAAACTATAAATTCAAAAATCTTCAAAGTCAAGGATGCACAGGTTCATGACATGCTTAAGCCACATGCGAAATCTCATAACTAACGTAACTACCGTCAGTGAGATACGCCCTAGACAGACTGACACCCACACAGAGATTCCTGGATTTATAGATAGATAGCACTCAGAGACACAAGGGACAAACCCACCAGAGCTGGTCTCTGTCTTTAACCATACAGCACTCAGAGACACAAGGGACAAACCCACCAGAGCTGGCCTCTGTCTTTAACCATACAGCACTCAGAGACACAAGGGACAAACCCACCAGAGCTAGCTTCTGTCTCTAGCCATACATGAGCCAGATTCCAGCCCTCCACTGATCCTACAATAGGATAATAACTAATATCCAGCCAGTCCAGAGCTAGACTTTGGACTTAGAGGCTCTACAACAGCTAGACGTCCATCCTATAGAAGCATGACTTCAGGCTTTAGAATGACTGGTGTAATTGGCTATAGAGAGTCAGGGGGTGTTCATATGGACCTTCATCTATAGAGAATGTATGATTACTCCCTGACAGTTTGGTTGCCATGACAGTTAAACATCAGTCAGCTACTCTGCTGCCATGCGCCAATCAAGCCGTGCGTGTGGGAGTGATGAATACTCAGGTGTCAGCACTGGTAGCTGCACTTCCCCTCGCTCTCCTCCGCCCACAGAATTACTCACGCAGACCGCCGCAGACTCATTTGCATTCGTGTATCTCTCCTTTCCCCTCTCCGCTTTCCTCATCTCACCACACCTCCCTTTTTCTTCTCCTCTCCTCTCTGCTGCTTCTCTCCTTCCTTTCATCTCCTCTTCTCTGTTCTCCTCTCCCCTCTTCAGAACCACACAGAAAGAATCCGCAACGGCCAAACTTTTTGGAATGTTTGACTAATTAGTCTGTTCTCCTCACGCATTCAACTGTTCAAAGCTCAAAATTCAAACGATCCATGTATCTGTGTGTATGTGTGTGTGTGAGAGTATCTCTGTGTGCATCTCTGTATATCTGTACATCTGAGTGTGTGTGTGTGTGTGTGTGTGTGTGTGTGTGTGTGTGTGTGTGTGTGTGTGTGTGGAAGAGGGAGAGAAAGGGGAATGTTGATCAGCTGTGTATGGTGTAGGAAGTGTGTGTCTGACTGGAAGAGAAAGGAAGTGAGGAATCACCTGCTAATCATTAAATCTCACAGAACTCATATGGACTGGAGGCTTCCGCTATGGAGCTCTCGGCTCCTCTCTCTGAACAACAGCTGCTTTCTTAGAAACACTGTATAAACAGGAAACATAGAGCAGAGTTAAGATGAGGTGAGTCGACACCAGTCAAACCGAGCTTCCCCTGGCTGAGACAAACTGAGTCCAACTCGACACAAAGCAAGCCTAACAGAGCTGAGAAAAGTCAAGCAGAACCCAGCCTAGTGGAGCTGAACTGAACCAAATGGAGAGCAGGATCCCATGATTAGTCAGTTGTGGTCAATTCAATAATTACATTTTAAAACTATTTACTTGTGTGTGTGTGTGTGTGTGTGTGTGTGTGTGTGTTTGTGTGTGTCTGTCATGTATCTCCTGGTCCTTGGAGAGTGGGTAGTGGCATATCCACACACAGCCCAACACAGTCTCGATCAGCTATGTGGAGGTTCTCCAGTTCTGCAGAAATAGAGAGAGAGAGAGGAGAAAGAGAGAGTGAGAGAGAGAAGTGACTATGAGCTCCTGTATGTCTGACCATACTGTGTCTCCTGGTGCCGCCCCCCCCCCCCCCCCCCCCCCCCCTTGCAGAAGCGCATGCAGCGAACCCCCTCCAGTACGTCTGAGGACTCCCTGCAGCTCCAGGGCGGCAGCTCTTTGGAGCCAGAAGCATGCGACTCCGAACCCCCCAGGAAGAACTCGATGAGCCGGCTGGACCTCAAGCCCAAGGGGCGCACGCTGAACCCCTTCAGCATGAACTCGGGGGGGCGCAGCCAGGAGGGGGGGGTGCAGAACCAGATGCCCAACCGTCTCCTACAGCTAGCCAAGAGCAAAGACAAGAAGGACAAGAAAAAGAAGAAGAGCAAGCACCCAATGGCGCCAGGTGTGTGTGTGTGTGTAGGACTGTGTCTGTGTAATAGTGTGTGTGTGTGTAGGTTTGTACTTGTTGTTTGTGTGTGTTGATTTTTGAATATCTCTGCAGGTCTGCTTAAATAAGTGTCTGTTGTGTTGATAGCTTTTATCATAGAAAATGTGCCAGAATTTCAAAGAATTATAAAGTTTGATAATGAAACAATCCTGAAAATATTGGCCTCACATTCTGATGACGTAAACTTCTTTTTTTCTGAGATAATCAGACTGAACGACTTCCTTTTATCTAAGGGCCTTAAATGACTCGGGTAATTAGTAGATTAACCTTTCCAAAGTGAAATTTTATTTCAACACTGCACAATGAGAATAGGTAACCTGATGTTAATGTCTGTATTTGGTGACAAAAAAACTGGTTTAAATTACAAGATTCCACGTTTATGACTAATTCATGATTCAGAGTTATTAATCAATATCCCAGATTCATGACTAATTCATTATTCATGAGAAATGTATGCTTTTGCATCGACCTAGCCTTCCTGTTTTCCGTCATGACATTAATACTAAGCTAGAATTTAGGCTAAACTTCTTGTGTTTCTTGACGGCACTAATGCAGAGATGCCATTTCGACTCATGTTCCTGTCTGTCTTCATTCCATTAATGCTGAGATAGTGTGGATAAGTTAACCTCCCTGTGTGTCTTCATGACATTAATGCTAAAACTAAGTTTCAGCTACAGTCCTGTGGTCCTTTATGACATTAATGCTAAAACTAAGTTTCAGCTAACATTCCTGTGTTCCTTTATGATAATAATGCTCAAATAAGGTTCAAGCTAACAATCCTGTATTCCTGCGCTCTTCAGAGTCCCAGCTGCTGCCGCTGACGGAGCCCACCGCCGATGGGGAGATCTACTTCTGCTGATGCCCCTGAGTGCCCTACACTCCCACTCTGCCCTGGCACCAATCACAGCAATGAAAGCCAATGCCATGCTGCCCACATGCCCCCCTGTACTTCACCACTCTATTACCCTATGAGCATGCTCTCTTAAGGGGGTGGGGTGAGGAAGAGATAGGTGGTGGGGTGCCCCAAGGGCATTTGCACACTGTTGTGATGCCCAGTCTCTTTCCCATCTGATCTGTCCAGTTCTGGAAGTGTACGGCGCAGCGCAGCACAGCCAGAAACACACACACATGCCCCACCATTGTAATGGGTCTGTGTCTGTTTGTGTAGGGCTGATACAGAGGCGTTTGGTTCCCCAGTTCTAGGGTTCTCTTCAGTTCTCCAGTTCTCTTTGTTCTCCCATGCTGCCTTTGCTGGCAGGCTGATCACGTGTGCTGAAACACAGGGGCCACTTCAGCTCTCATGTAGCCAACCGCTGACATCAGGATCAGTCGGGCCCTGGCCTCAGGCTCACATGCTCCAGCCCAGACAGCTCACTGGCTGACTCAGCTGTCACTCAACGTGCTCCAGCCGAGACAGCTCACTGGCTGACTCAGCTCTCACTCAACGGTGTCCTTAAAGGACTAACAAAACCACAGAAAGCAACAAAAAAAACACACACACCATAGCAAAAACAACAAACAAAGAAAATAAAAAGGACTTCAGGAATGTGTTTCGAGGCAGTGTGAGTTGAGGGATCACGGCAGCGCTCCGTGCCACCCACCGGCTTGGACAACGCGCCCAAGAAAGGTTCTTCTTTTCCCAGAACCTTCCAGTTCCCTTCTCTCATATCCATATCCATCGTTCAATGCTACTCCTTCAGTCATTGCACTTGAGGTGACAATGGTAAATAGTTCAAAAGCTTGTGTACTGCAGATTTACAGTATGTTCAGAGTTAGCCGTTATGTCGTTGTGTTGCACTACATGGCAATAAGTAATCCCTTATCCTTATGTTCATGTCCTCATGTTCTCTATAGCCTCGTGTTCTTGTGCAGATGCACCTCTTTTTCCTCAGTAGACCCTAAGACCATTAACCTTCGCTGACCTTGCACAGGTGATTGCTGAGAAATCAGAGAACAATACATTGCGTCGTACAAGGTTAGGTTCACCTCTTCTCCCCGCTAATGACAATGCAATGCTATTTGCGGTTCTGCTTTTAATCAGCTCATTTCAACAAAAAAAAATGGTTCTATGCCAAGGAGCACTTTAAACAGTCACTCATCTTCTCCTCTTTATAGAGCAGAGAGTTGATCCAGTTTACTCCCAAAGATTAATCATGGGGATTTATGGACTGATAATCAGGCAGGGATTTTAGACGGATTTCCACCGTAGTGTTAGTACCTTGCGCTTGGCTTCCCTGCCATCTTTATGGAGTAACGTTTGATAAATGACTTCGATCCCTTGACATGTAATGACACAGTAAATGAACCGCAGTTAAGCCAAGGGCTTTCAGATGAAAATGAACAGGAGTCCTGTTCGTAATTACACAGAGACAAGAGAGAAATTAACCATTTTGGCTGGCTTCTCAGATGAGGGCTGAACCCATATATAGAGAGATACATTAATAATGACTTTACCTGCAGGTCAGGTATTCCCCAGTAGAGGCTGATTGTGGAAACAGAATTGGCCCAGATGTGGGCCTGTTCTCAGCCGGAGTCTGCCATCTGATCTGCACGTGTAATGCAAAAAGCTCAGAATACTGTATAATATTATCCACAGGCCTGGACAACACAGGCATGAGTATGGGCTTTCACCTTTTTGTTTTGCTCCTAGAGATTAACTCATCCCTCTCTTCCCCCCACACTCACACCTTTCTAACACACTGAGTGGCTTTAGTCTGTAGTCTTGATTCTGTCTTCCTCTTCCTTGTTTGTTAAGGACTGGACAGGACTTTGACTTTTCTATAACCCCAGGATGCAAAGACACCTCTGGGATCCATCAAGTCCCCAGGGGATGATCCTTGCTCTTTTGTCTTGTCCCCACCAGGGGACAGTAGCGAGCCCTGCACGTCTCGTGATTTGCAGGGTTCCCCCCCCCTTGCCTGACTGAAGTTTTTGAGTCATTGTTGACTGTCCTCTTCGGGTCTTTTCAGTACTAAACCATCTGCGTCATCCTGATGAGCAGGTAGTCATAGTGACCAAGAGACTCCACAAGTATCCTTCATTCAGTAAAAAGAAATTATCCATTTCACATTATTTGCGAGCAATCTTGAGTTTGGCCTTAATTTATAGGAGATAGGATCAGGCCCGAAACTTCCCTCTCAGGAGAGAACCTCAGAGAAGACGAATCAACTCAACTCAAATCAGTAGTTTCTTGGAGTGATCCTTTTTTTAGTGGTTTTCCATGGAGTCTCTCAAACAGGATTCAAATGTTATAGCCTTAAACAGAAAAAAATAATGCACTAAATTCAATCCAGCATCGTCTCAGGAGGTCTTTGGTAAAGATTTTTAAAAACTGTACTCCTGCTTTGAGAGCAAGGAATTATTTTTGATGAAATGGTACAGTTTAATTTTGTTTGTTTGTTTGTTTATTTGTTTCCTTGTCGAATAATGTATAAAAAGGACAGAGACAAAATGTAAAATGTACATATGAACTGTGTATAAATTTTAATGTAAAAGTATGATTTTTTTTTTGTCTTGTTTGTGATTGATATCAATATTTTGTAATGAGGCTTATTTATCGTTGATCCCCGCTAAAAATGTACAGTTATATATCACTCATATTAAAAAATATTATGACCCAAAAAGATGAGTCATTTTGTTTACCTTCAGAAATGTTAGAAATAAATTCACAATTTCCCCTCTTCAGTGAACAACCGTGAAATATTTGACATCAATTTCCCTAGAAAGCATTTGTAGGATTTTAGCACTTGTATCTTCAAACGTTTGTGTATGTTAGTTGGGTCTAACACCAGTGCCCTTTCAAATTAAGTAGAGTAGCCTTTGTGGCATATAGAACCAGAAAATCATAGTTTTATAATCCCGTTTTACAGTATGGGCAGGACTCCCTCTTTTACTGTCTGCAGTGGGGGGAGGGTTGTGAGTGTTTGTATGAGTCTGTGTGTGTGTGTGTGTGAGAGAGAGAGAGAGAGAGAGAGAGTGTGCGTGTATGGGTTAATGTGTGGGAAGGCATTGTGTTTTGACTTCGCCTAAGGACACAACGAGAGGAGATTTGGATGAAGATGAAACGCCATGCATGAGTGTGTGCAGATGGACACTTCTCATCTGGGGAGAGTGAGAGAAAGAGAGTGTGTGTGTGTGTGTGTGTGTGTGTGTGTGTGCAGATGGACACTTCTCATCTGGGGAGAGTGAGAGAAAGAGAGTGTGTGTGTGTGTGTGTGTGTGTGTGTGTGTGTGTGTGTGTGTGTGTGTGTGTGTGTGTGTGTGTGTGTGTGTGTGTGTGTGTGTGTGTATGTGCAGATGGACACTTCTCATCTGGGGAGAGTGAGGCCGTAAGAGAGAGCGAGAGAGAGAGAGTGTGTGTGTGTGTGTGTGTGTGTGGACACTTCTCATCTGGGGAGAGTGAGGCCGTAAGTGGTTCGCTGGCATGCTGCTTTGCTCTGTCTAGCTAACGTGCCCCGTCACCGAGTCGCACAAACACTTGTCATTTCAGGACTCGGATTCAGGGAAGAGTAGATAGAGGAGGAGAAGGAAGATGAGGGGGGGAGGAGAGGAAGAAGGGAGAAAGGAGAACTGATAGAGGAGAGGAGGAGGAGGAGAAAAAAGAGATGAGGGAGAGGAGGAATATGAGGGAATGAAGAGAGCGGAGGTTAATTCCATCCATTCCCATTGCTGACGTTTCACAGCAGTCACATCCTGCTGTGAGCACCTGCCTCACAGGGCTGCACTGACTGAGCGGGCACATTAGAAAACTACACAAACACACAGGGTGGCAGCCAGTACACTGGATGCAGATCAGGCACACAGAGAGTCCCTGCATACAGTCTCCCAGTGGCAGATGTGACTTTGGCACAATGTGACGAGGGATACAGCTCACAACTTTTGAAATTGAGAAACAGAAACAAACACTACTGTCTAGCAGCAGCATTCTCACCCCCCTAACTTCCAAATGTCTTTGTACTTTTCGCTAAAGACTCTCTCAACCCTCGTTGGAGCTCTGTCTTCTTCAGGAAGCATGTGGGTTGGTTAAGAATCACTGATGCAACCATCATGGGTGGACACCAGACCGGGCAGCATGTCCCGCAAACAGGACACTGGACTGAGTGAGCATGTAGTGTCCTCCGGGCCGGGGAAGATGTGCAGACGTGCAAGTGAAGATGTGCAACCGCTTTGCGGTTGGCTGTTATAGCGTTCTAACTCATTATTGGACCGATTTCAATGGTTAATTGTCCTTGGTTGAAGTTTGGACCCAAAAAGAGACAAATGGGGCCCAGGTTGAAAATCCAGAAGTTTCCCTTTAAGATGTAGCCCAGAAAAAACTCTTATGACCGGGCCAGTTGTGCTACCACCCTCACCCTCAGCCAGCTTCATCCCAGGCCCCTTCCACTTCAAAGCCTCTTGAATCAGACAGCGCTAACAAGCTCTGCTGGGATAAATGGAGAAATAATTCACATCTCGCACTGGAAGTCACAAAAATAACTAACTCTTTCATGCATATCTGTGTGTGTGTGTGTGTGTGTGTGTGTGTTTTACTGGTATCACACTCATGCTCCAATACAAACATGCAATCCCCTCTCTCCACACACACACACACAAACACCACACATTCTCAAGGACAAACTCATGCATGTTAACAGTTATATATGCATCCACAAATCCACGTCCACAGCCTCGCAGGAACACACGCAGCAACAAACACACACACACACACACACACACACACAGCTACAAACACGCACGCACACACATAGAGCCACAAATAGACACACACACACACACTTGCTATCAGACTCCCTTAGGCCAGAGTGCAGTTGTGTTACTTCGAGTCCTCTCTTAACCTTAACCATCTTATTTTACACATAATGATTTAAGTACACCCAAAGCTTTAAAGCATAGTTCATAGTAACACACATTACACTAAGTCGTTTCCATCTCTTCCTGACGCGTTTAAGGTTTTTCTCTCTGCGGGAGTATTCTTATTGCAATGTTTCTGTGTGGGGACCTTAAACTGCCAGGAGAGAAGCAACAGCCACGTACTTCAGAGCACTTTGCCATCCGTAGAGCCCACGTTAACCTTGCCAAGCGTCGGCACGTATTAATAGCTCGGTGGGTGCTTAGGATGTCGCTAATCTGTCTGAGTGTCTCATGTTTTCCATGAGATGTGCTCAACACCAGCGTCTCAGCATTCGGGTGCCCGCGGACGAGAGCCCTCCGGGGCTAAAGCTGGCATGGACATGCATGTATTAAGGAGCAAGCGCCTGATCTCCAGAAAGCTAGTTACCGCCGCTTAATGCACTCCTCATCGGCAGGGGGTGAGCTTGAAGTGCCCCCCGCTGTCCTACTCCACTCCTGCTCATGGGAGTGCTTAGTCATCAGCATTTAGGGGACCAGAATCAAACTCTCTCCACCTTTCTGCACCCTCCCCCCCCCCCCCTCCCTTTCAAACACACACACACACACACACACACACACACACACCCCACCCCACCGTGTCATCAGTGCTGGCTCGGGACAGCAGGATTAATTCCACAGTGAGTATGTAGGCAGAGTAAAGTCACTGTTCTGGACTTCAGGCTCAGCACTACTGCACTGAACTAGTGCAGGAGTCAGACAAGTGGAAACAGCTGAACATGAGGAACTCATCAAATGGGCTGTAATGAAAGGATATTCTTTAAATTCTCTCTCTATCTCTCTCTCTCTCACACACACACACACACACACACACACACACACACACACACACAGTGTGTGTGTGACACACACAAACCTACCTACACACTCAGACACAAATATATGGTCAAATAGCGTGACTTCATACTGAGCGTATAAGTAAACATGAGTAGGAGAAGAGGGATACATTTGGTAGAGATAGAGAGAGAGTGAAAGAAAGAGAGAAAAAGAAGAAGAGAGAAAGGGGATAGAAAAGAGAGAGAGAGGCATACTTCTTGCCTCAGGATGTATTTGCCAAGGAGACGTGAGTCTCCAGCATGCAATCCCCCAGATGAACCTTATGCGCCTCATATGTGGTCTTGCCTCAGCAAAATAATCAAATAAAAGGAAATTAGGTCACAGCGAGAGACTGTGCGAAGGTTATGCAAAAGGCACTTGTCTTTAATGAGCGGGAATATTCATCAGCACCTTAAATAATGCAGAGGGTCTACATGAAGACGCTTGCTGCCAATGAACGCGAAAATCGTTTGAGACTGATATTACATGATGGGGAATAGACTATGACCATTCATCAGCGATGCAGCGATCGTTTCATTCAACCAGGAGCGGTTAAACTCAATTATCTGCTTGTATGAACAACTGCGTTTTTCTAACACGATTGGCATAGTTACTCTGATAGTTGACACTTTTTGACTATTCACCCATATTTTTTAGATTGAGCAGGGTTTTCTTCCCTTCCATACTGGGTAATGCACATTTTAAAAGCAGATACAATTGATGAGAAACGGATGGCAGATGTAAGCCAAATTCATTCGTCTGCATAGATACAGCCATTGGGGCAGAGATCTGCTATGAAGCGAATCTGTCGGCGTTAATGCTCCTTACTGGATGAGTTGCATGTAAATCGTTATTGAAAAATCTTCACTTCCCGTTCGCCCACAAAGCAGCCATCCATTTCTAATCGCGGGTCTCGAAATAGTCTTTTCGTAATAAATAAATAAGTCGAAGTTCAGAACTTGATGTTACTTGCTTGTGCTGTCTATTGCAGAAAATAGTCCTAATTTGCTATTTAAAATAGTCTCTGTTACATTATGCATCCTATTTACATAAAACACGAGACCAACAGCCGTTACAAATATCTCTCGGGCTGTTCCATTTGTTCTGAGATATGTAAAACGACAATCGAACAGATTTCACCGGTGTGTCAAAGTCATGCAGAATTTCTACTTGTCGATGCCGCAATGTCCTCGTTTTAATTAAATGGCAGTTGCATCGGTATCCAGAGGGTGGCGCTGTGACTTTGTGTCACAGGCCGCGTAACCTACCTGTTGAATTTGCCGAGTAGACCGCGCTAATTTGGACACCGAATTAAAATATCTTTTCAGTCCGTTTTGTCGTGATGGGATATCACTTGAATGCAATCATTTCATAACGCTACTGGCGTTCATGCTTAATACCTACTTACCAGGGATTCCAAGTCGCCTCTGATCCGCCAGCAAAGACAGAACAGCAAAGAGGAGGATAATTGGTTTGGTGAAGGCCGCCATGTTGAATACATTGGTGAAATGCCACGCTGAAATTAAAATCCCTTTTTAAAAAAAAAGGATGGGCAATACTTGATGACTCACTCCCCAAGTCACATCCGTAGTAAGCCAAATAAATAAATAAATATTCAGTTTCGGTAAAATGTCAAATTAAGTTTGGCTTCCATTAGCCAATCTAATTTCAGCAGGAGGAGGAGGCTATTATGTTGGTTTTACAATTCTGATTTGTCTTAATGAATAGTGACAGCCGGAAGCCTGTGAATTCGGTGCTATATTTGCCTCTGTAGCTGGATTTACTAACCACAGGCAAACCAAGCAAGACCCATAGATAGCTCCAGTCAGAGGTCTCCATAGGAGTCACACA
>NC_137925.1:14766353-14793853 GCF_963457725.1 Sprattus sprattus
CTCTCGCACACACGTTATTCCAGATTCTCACTGGAATAAGCACAGGTGTAGAAGAAGATATATTTCACGCGGAGGTATGAAGTGCTAGAGAAGCGGAGAGAAAGGCAGTGATAAAGGGATGAAGAGAGAAAAAAAGAGAGGGAGGGGAGAAATGGACACAGAAATAGAGGTAGAGACAGAGAAGAAGAGATTATCAAACACACTTCTGATGACGGATGAGTAATACTCAGATTCTCTCTGGCCTTTGTTCTGATCAGTGGTTCCTTTACCTTATTTTTTCTTGTTTAGAGATTAGTGTTCATTGTTGTTTAGATATGAGAGTTCTGTTTTGTTTAGAGATTAGTGTTAAATGTTGTTTAGATATGAAAGTTCTTTGTTGTTCAGAGATTAGTGTTCAGTGTTGTTTAGATATGAGAGTTCTGTGTTGTTTAGAGATGAGTGTTCACTTTTGTTTAAAGATGAGTGTTAAATGTTGTCTAGAGATGAGTGTTCATTGTTGTCTAGAGATGAGTGTTCAGTGTTGTTTAGGGATATGTGTTCAGTGTTGTATGGAGATAAGTGTTCAGGGTGTCTTCCTCAGCAGGCTGATGGCCTCCACATGCCATATTTAGATGGGGGTTAGCATCTAGCTAACTGTGAGGCGCTGTTACATTTGGCGTGTGGTCAGCAGTATAGTCTTCTTTGTTGATATAAAACTGCATGCATGTGTTTTCTGAGATATAGCTTTTCTTGCTCTCAGTTTTTCAGTCTCAGTTAATGCAATGTGCTTCATTGGCATGACTGTGCAGCAGGGCAGCCTACCTCAACATACATTACAAAAACAAATTATAATAAAAAATAAAAAGGAACAGGAATAAATGAAAAAAAAATGAAATAGATTAAAGGCTAAAACAAACAAACTTCTCCAAGAATATGTTTATTCTCTCTGCGTGTGTGAGAGAGAGAAAGAGAGAGAGGGGGAGAGAGAGAGAGAGATAAGACAGATAAACAGACATATTTCAAAATAAATGTTTTCTAATCATCATCATCCCAAAGCTATAGAGACATACTGATATATTACCCTCAAATGACCAGTTTTGGATAGATGGGAGAATAAGAAGCGAGAGAGAGAGAGAGAGAGACAGAGACAGAGAGAGACAGAGGAAGAGACAGAGGAAGAGGAAGAGGAAGAGGGTTTGAAGCACCATGGTGTTTCATGCTCCTCATGCACCTCCTATTGGAGACAGGAGAGGCTTGGGCTCAGACACAGCCACACACCCAAACACACACACACACACACACACACACACACACACACACACACACCACATGCACGCACACACACACACACACACACACACACACACACACACAGAGAGTCACTGTCAGTCTCTCTCTCTCTCTCACACACACACACACAGCTCCGGCAGAGAGATGAAATGCTCTAAGTGATAACAGTTGTGAAAGACACTACACAAACACACACACACACACACACACAGTATAAACTGTAGCCATTTCTCAAAAGTATTTTCAACACACATAAATACACACACACACACATACATACCCAAACACACACACACAGATACACAGACACACACACACACAAACACAGTGTAAACTGTAGCCTTTTCTCAAAAGTATCTCCAACACACATAATACACACAGACACATACGTACACACACACACACACACACACACACACACACACACACACACACACACACTCACACACTCACTCTGACGCCTAGGCCTCTGCACTGACGTGTTTCAGCCGGCCGAATCCGCCGAATAGATTTGTGCACATTAATAAATGTTGGCAACACTCTCTTCTGACTAATTTATGATGTCTGCGTTCTGACTGCAGTGAATCAATCAAGCCACACAAAAAATCCTGTTGCCCTAGCAACTCGTCTGACATCTGTCGCACTCCGCTCCGAAGAATAACATGCCTATTTGCGCCCATGTTCCCTGCGGGACACCGCACACTTCACATCACAGAGCCACAAAAGCCACACGCTCTCCTTAGTTTGGGCGTTTTGTTTGGTTTCGGTTACGCTTTTGTTTGCGACCGGGGTTAGAGAGGCGACAGCGGGCTCTGCATTGGTATTCAGAGGCGTTTGAGGCTGAGGCGTTTGGGGCTGAGGCATTTGAGGCTAAGGCGTTTGGGGCTGAGGCATTTGAGGCTAAGGCGTTTGGGGCTGAGGCGTTTGAGGCTAAGGCGTTTGGGGCTGAGGCATTTGAGGCTAAGGCGTTTGAGGCTAAGGCGTTTGAGGCTAAGGCGTTTGAGGCTGAGGCATTTGAGGCTAAGGCGTTTGGGGCTGAGGCGTGTCAGTGAGGGGCCAGTGGCCTGCATTCGGATTGGGTGTCTGAGATGTCCATTACTGGGGATGGTTTTGAGGAGGGACACAACAGTTATGTAAGGGATAACGGCCGACGAGCTGTCCAGTTCTACGAAGTTAATGGACGCTGCGGGGCAAAGAACACCACGACGCGGAGCGGAGTGGTGTTTGCTCCGCAGAAGTCCATTAACTTCGTAGAACTGGACAGCTCGGAGGCCGTTATCCCGCTTATCTCCCGTTTACAACATCCAAAAATGTTTTTATTATTATTATTTAGAATTTCCTTTATCTTTAGGAAATTTAATATGCATAATAACCTGATGAATTCTTGATTTGAAGCCTAGTGCTCCCGTTAGAGAAAGTAGTGAGAAAGTAGTGCGTGGAACTGGACCTTTAGTTTCCCCGGGCGTTGCTGCAAAGTGACACTCATGAGCTCACTTCTGTAAAGTAAACGGACACACGGACACAGGTATTGTTCATAAGGTTTTACTATTTACAGTTGAACTCCACGTTTCCGTTGATGGTTGTACGTTGTACGTTGTACGAAGTTGGACAGAGCAACAGGGAGGTCAAGTTTAGTAATTTTGGTCGAAGGCTCACAATCGAGCCGGCTAGTTAGCCGTGAGCTACCATCTGTTTTAATGGTTTTTTTTTCTAAGCGCTAACAGCCGCCTACAAATAATATTCAAGACTTTCAGTTAAGAATTACAATATTATACAACATTCGTGTAGAACATAAACAACTAACCGAGTCAATTTAGACATATAAAAAGTCGTGTAGACAGCTTAATTGACATAAAACATTGCCCACTAACTTGTCCTAACACGCCGCCATCTTGGTTCAAATTATCCTAGCTGTCAAAAAATAAACGTTACGTTGGTTGTCAATGGTAACCATTCAAGAGCATTGATATGGAACGGCGATTTAACGTTTCTACTGGGACTACGTCCAAGGTGTCCGGTTATACGAACTTAATGTACACCCCATTAGCCAATCAGAAAACAGTATTACGTTCCAGAGGGAGATAAGAGGAAGTTTCTTTCTTGCCCCTGTCGCCATTGTGCTCGCTATAAGGGGGGTTCAAGCACTGAGCTCTGTAAAGCGCCTTGAGACAATTTTATTATTTTTACACAATATGAATAGAATTGAATTAAATTGAATTGAATTGATGTGCAGTGGCTCTTGTTTAGTCTGCTGGAAAACCTGGAGCTGGTGAAGGTTCACATGTGTGCATTACCCTCTACATATACGACAACAGAAAGCTCTATGTTAACGCTATAAAGAGTGCCTTGATAGTTCCTGAGTTGAGAGGAGAATTTCACTGAATATTACAAAACGTGTTCTCGCTTAAACTCGCTGACCCCACATTTAGGTATTCTTCTGTGGGCACACGTCCCACATCCATGGCATGGATCCAGGCCTGATCAGCAGACACACACATACACATACACACACTCACACACACACACACACACACACACACACACACACACACACACACACACACACACACACACACACACGCACACACACACACACGCACACACACACACACACACACACACACACACACACACACACACACACACACACACACACACACACACACACACACACACACACACACACATGCTAACAGACCTGGCTCTAATCTGGCGTGGAACCGTCACCTTGTTTTTGGATCAGCTTTCAGTGTGAGCTGTTGACCTGGGAATGTGCCTCCTCCTTTGGTGAACGGTAATGACCCCCTTCCCCTCTGCTGTGCCCCCTCCCTCAACCACTATGGCCCCCTCCTTCAATGAGCCTCAATCTCTCCTCCCCCCCCCCCCCCCCCCCCCCCACTACCTTGCATGAGTCAGACTGCCCTCTCACAGATTGATTTGGGGCATATTGTCAGACTCTGTTCCGCCTCTTGCACAGGACATTTACATTCTCACTGATCTCTTACTTTCACTCCTTCCTTCACTCACATTTCCATTAACTCTCTCTCTCTCTCTCTCTCTCTCTCTCCTCTTCCTCCATCTGTTTCTCTCCCTTAACCTTCAGTCACCTCTGAGTCTGTTTAAGGGTTCTTAGGAGACCAACGCTTCTATTCAATTCAGCTCACAGAACTGCAGCGTCAGGACTTGAAGGAGTCAAACGGGGCACCTCACAGAACTCTCCTGCCTAAAGAGACGTATCTCTCCCTCCGCCTCGTAACTCCAGTGCTTAGGAGCCGAATCTGGTCGCGTGAACGCTTATTTCACACACAACTGGCTACTGACCGCCAGCAGGGGTTTGTACAAAGTTAATGATGTTTATCAAAGCATATCATTACTCTGGTTCGCTTTATTTATTCTTCTTTGTGAGAAAATCTTTACGCCGCATCGGATTAAGTACTTACTGAAGGGGAAACGGCAGTGGTAACTACGCTGGCATTATCCAAAGCAAATGTACGGGACGGAGAAGTGTGTGTAGTTTTCTGTCTTTCTGTCACACACACACACACACACACACACACACACACACACAAACACCACATGCACGCAAATCCAAAGCAAATGTGGAGAAGTGTGTGTAGTTTTCTGTCTGAGTTCCCAGACACACATCTATCCATCAGGTAACTCCAGCTCATGGATGCGTCCAGCAAAGAGCCAGGTGCGAACATGTTATTGTTTAATATACTGTAGATATAGTTAGTTGAGGCAATTAGCAGACACTTTTGTCCAAAGTGACTTACTAAAGATTAGATGAAAATAGAATACAAACAACATTTAGACAATTGATTAGATTAGATTAGATTAGATTCAACTTTATTGTCATTGCACAGAGTACAAGTACTGAGACAACGAAATGCAGTTTAGCATCTAACCAATTGTTGTTTAAATAAGCAACAATTAGAAAACTAAGCAAGAAGCATAGTCCAATTCAATTCCATTGAATTATATCCCAATACATACGTACATATACGTGTGTGAAGGAGTGTACGTGCTCTGACTGCCACACTAAGGAGACTGGCACTGTGGCGTTGCAGTCGGAGTACAGCTTTATTACCCAGTAGACCCTTGGCAACTGTTCTCTTCCTTCACAACGGTGGGGTAACACTTTATGTTACATACACTTATTAACGTGGTAATTATACCACCAAGAACAGTATAACACAGTACTTACCTTTGTTACCTTACACTAACTCTAACCATGGTGTTAGAAAATAGATTGGTGTGGTACTTACTCTGCATTGCTCAGTGGAGTGCACTGTGCTATACAGTACCTGTGCGTGTTGGCTGTACCTACGGGCCAGAGACAGTGGGATCAGAAAGGGTATTATCACAATGATCCTTTGCTACAACTGTCTTCAACTGTCTCTCCAACTAAACAAAAAAACAACTACTTGAGTTATTTTTTATTTTTTTTGTTCTGTAGAGAGTTTGGGAAATTTCAGCAGCCAGTTTTATCACTCGAGACTTTTCTTAATAAGCATGGAAGATAAGACGAGCCGCGTCTGGAACACTCTGTTCCGACATTTAGACTCACGTCCTTGCAGTCATTTTAGAGAAATTCGAAAAAATTACACCATAATTTCTTAGACAAGCCTTTATCTCATCCTCCCCCTTTGCAGAGGCCCTTCCCTATTAGCTTTTGAAAAGTAACTACGCTGTTGGGAGGCTATCGACATTTGCACGCTGCCCTAAAAGCTCCCACGGACTGAGCTATTACAGATGCGGGAGTCAATAGAGGCAAAAGCAGCCAGGGAAAAAAGGCAAATGTAAGATCATTCAGAGGCACTTTCCCCTCAGCTGATTTGCCCGTCTCTCTAATGCCTTAATCAAGCCAGTGAAAGAACCACACGTCAATTCCAGAAACATCCTGGAAACTCACTGATAGAGTGGGGAAGAGAGAGAGGGAAGACAGAGAGAGAAAGACAGGGAGAGAGGGAGGGAAGAGAGAAGGACGGAGAGATAGACAGAGGAGAAAGAGAAAGATGCTGAGAAAAAGAAATGGGAGGAGAGAGAGAGAGAGAGAGAGAGAGAGAGAGAGAGAGAGAGAAAGGCATACAAAGGGAGTAGGGAGGAAGGGAGACAGATAGAGGGAGGGAGGGATAGGCAGGGTGAGAAAGAAAGAGGGAGAGTAAGAAAGAAGAAGGAAGGAGGAAAAAGAGAGAGATAGACAGAGGAGAAAGAGAGAGAGATGCGTAGAAATAGAGATAGGAGGAGAGAGAAAGAGATGCAGAGAAATAGAGATAGGAGGAGAGAGAAATAGACGCTGAAAAAAAACGGATGGGTGGAGAAAGAGGAGAGAGAGAAAAAGGTTGAGAAAGAGATAAGGAGGGAGAGAAAGAAGGAAGGAGTGAAATATATAGATGAAGGAGGAAAGAGAGAGTGAGATTAGTTGAGAGAGAGGAGAGAGAAAGAGAGACAGCAAGAGGGAGAGAGAGAGGGTAAGTGAGAGAGGTAAAGAGAGAGAGGGGGAGAGAGATAGACTCCAACCCCCAGCCCTCACCACAAATCACCTGCCTATCTGCCAAGAGCACCAGAGAGGTAGGGCACACCCACTGAACTAAGTCCCTGTCCCCTAAAGACACACACACAGTCACACACACACACACACACACACACTTCCCACAGCTACAAACACACACACATATACATATATTTATCAACAGTTATATATTATATAAATATTTCCCCAACCCTTCAGACCCCTTTCTCCAGCTTAGGCTGCCAAATGCAATAAATACCTTTACATCAACAACCACAACTACAACTACAGCACACAGTCTCTGCATGACAGTGGATTCATAGTTAAGGCCAAGACTATATAGCTCCGAATAGTGTGTATGTGTGTATGTGTGTGTGTGTGGTGTTGATAACTTCATTGGGTGCGTGCTGCCGTTCACACACACACAGACCCACACACACAGAGTCGTTTGTCTAGCCGGGAGGAGAGAGTGTGACCTTCATAACAGCTGTGACACGTTCCTCACCACGACTTCAGCTGTGGCCTCCTGCCTGTCACCCTGTCACGGGGGCCGATAAATGATTGGAATTACACATTTAATTAATTTCACTGCGCCACATCTCCCCTCCTCTCTCTCTCGCTCTGTGTGCACTGGGGGAGCATCATTTGTTTCATTTAAGTGATATGGCCCTCTAGAATAAACGCTGGCAGCCAGGAATTTTTCCCTTTCCCCAAATAATCAATTGGCTCCTGGCGCCGTGCAATCATTTAAAAGGCGATGGGGGGACGGGGGGGGGGGGGGGGGGAGTGATGATTTCTGGCGCCCACCCGTCCTGTGTCCTTAGATGTCTATGAGGAAAGAGCACTACAGTGATTTGGACACCAAACAGAGACCTAGTTTCCCCGAGCTCTCATCATGCCAAGAATAGAGACCACAGAGTTTTCACAGAGAGAGGGAGACAGAGAGAGACACAGAAAAATAGACACAGAGAGAAAGAGACGGAGACTCAGAGCGAGGGAAAGAGAAACAGAGAAAGGGAGAGAAAGGGAGGGAAAGAGAAAGAATCTCTGCCTGTTTGTAGGGTGTCCAGCTGAACGAATGATAATACAGTTTGTGCTTGTTGTTTGTTTGTTTGTTTGTTATTTACGAGTGGGACTGCTGGTGCCTGACCTGAGTGATAGTAAGTGACAGGGGGGAGCCAGCAGGGTGGGTGAGATAAGCAACACAGGTGCCAAGGAGGACAGAAACAATGCAAAGTGATGCGGAGTGTGTGTGTGTGTGTGTGCGTGTGTGTGTGTGTGTGTGTGTGTGTGTGTGTGTGTGTGTGTGTGTGCCTTGTGTAATGCGTTACCTGCCTTAGAGCCTCCAGCTTCCAGCTCAGGTGCTGCTAGCTGCTATTTAAAGTCAGCTGTAGTACATCCCTGAGGAGATGGCATCTGGTGTGTCTTACCCCTACAACACCAGCCCTCAGTCCCCCCGGGGCAGATTAGGAATAGCATCATGTACGTCATCAAAAACATGCAGTAAAACCTGTTTCCTACTTAAACACTGACAACGAAATTCAATGTCAAAATATTGACACATAGGTATATGTCATTAAATTATGTCTTTAAATATGAAAATATGAACTTATTTCAGTGTCTAGCTAATTATGAATCTAACTAATTAGAACAGTAGAGATGTTGTGGGAGTGTGTGGGCGGAGCTGTGTGTCTGTACCCTAAAAGCAATGTCTGATTGGACCGTCACCACGACAACTAGCGGATGCTTGCTTTGTTGCTAGCACACCTCTCTACTGACCAAGTCCTAACTGCTAGCTTGCTTGCTGGCTCACCAGTCCTTTGTTAAAGTCATAGCTGCAAGCGCTGTTGCCAACACACATCTCTACTGTACCAGTCAGGATGGTACAGTCATAGCTCCTCCCTCTCCTTCTCACAGGCATGGCTGCTGCGGCATAGTTAGTGGCACAGACTAAGGTTTGATTCCAGTACACCTAATAACATTGATCTTTGACCCCGGTTCGCAACAGAAGGTGAAAGGCCCAGTCACTGACACCTGTATCCTCCTTCTCTCACTGCCTCTCTCACTTTCTCCCCCTCTTCCCTCTCTCTTTCACTTCATGTATCTCTCCCTCCCCTTTCTATTTCGGCCTACCTCTCTCTCCTTCTCTCTCACTCCCTCCCTATCTCTCCCTCCATCTCTCTTTTACTCCACCCCCCCCTCTCCCTCTCTCTCCCTTCCTCTCTCTCTCTCTCTCTCTCTCCCTCCCTCTCTCTCTCCCTCTCTCTTTTACTCCACCCCCCCTCTCCCTCTCCCTCCCTTCCTCTCTCTCTCCCTCCCTCTCTCTCTCCCTCTCCCTCTCACTCCCTCTCTCTTTTACTCCACCCCCCCTCTCCCTCTCCCTCCCTTCCTCTCTCTCTCTCTCTCTCTCTCTCTCTCTCTCTCTCTCTCTCTCTCTCCCTCTCCCTCTCACTCCCTCTCTCTTTTACTCTACCCCCTCTCCCTCTCCCTCCCTTCTCTCTCTCTCTCTCTCTCTCTCTCTCTCCCTCTCCCTCTCACTCCCTCTCTCTTTTACTCTACCCCCTCTCCCTCCCTCTCTCTCTCCCTCCCTCTCTCTCTCCCTCTGCCTCCCCCTCTCCTCCCTGCACCACTGGCTCTCCGCTATGCTTCTTAATGGAAGATCATTATTACACAAACCTAGCCCTTAACCCTACACCCTACACCCTGACCCTGACAGCCAAACAGCAGCCAATTATGCACCAAGGGCAAATTCATTTTTCATATCTAGAGCCCAGCAGGAAACTTTGCATGGGGCAGGTGTGGGGATGTGGAGCTCTGGGGATAATTAATTGGATTCCGTGTTTGAAATCAAAGCTGTGCTCACCTTTTGATGTTGGAGACAGGTAAAAATTAAACCCAAGCTATTTGGCTTCATTTCGCTTGGCTAGTCGACTGAAGCACGTTTTGTGTGCATTATAGATTAGAGTGTGTGGATGTGTGTGCACGTTTGTATGTAGGTGTGTGCGTGTGTGTGTGCGTGTGTGTGTGTGTGTGTGTGTGAGATGTGGGTGGAGGGAGGAATCAATGCATGATAAATGCACACACACTCGGGTGTTGACGCAGTCAATCTCAGTGATAGGATATCACCAGGCCACTTGTGAAATGTGAAAATTCAATTCATAAGCCAAAACCTTGATTGCCATGCCATCAGAATGAACATGCAAGTCAATATTCCAGGTCAGTTGAAATGATCGCCTTTATTCAGACTTAAAAATACACAGTCAGCCCTTTATGCACACATAAAACCACAAAGCCTGCTGTCTCTCTGCCAGTGAACAGGTCCCTTTGACTCGGCACTGATTGCATGCCGTCAAGGCTTCGCATCACGGACTGACATATTACTCCTTACATGTCGTCAATGGGAAGCATCGACTGGATGGCCTTGCGTGTGTCTGTTCCAACTTCAGGTAGTGATTTCAGATGGTGGTTTGTCTGGAGAGTCAGTGGGGTGAGCAGGGTCTCTGTGGTGCGATTAGGAGCAAATTAGACACACACATCCACTGACTAGAGGAGACACAGAGAAGGAGATTTGGGGGGGGGGAGGGGTGCGAGAAAGAGAGAGAGAGAGAGAGAAGAGGAAGGGGAGACAGAGGCAGCGAGAGGGGAAGAGAGAGAGAGAGAGAAAGGGAGGCAGAGAGGGAGAGAGGGGAAGAGAGAGAGAGAGAGAAAGGGAGGGCTTTGAGGTGGCAGCGGAGACAGCAGTTCCTCTGAGCTAGTTTAAGATATCAGGCCATGACTGCCCCAGAGGTATTTGATTCTGAAACGGATCCGGTCCAAGTCTGGTGCTTATCCGCTAGATGAGTGTCCCTGAGGGACCAGAGCTGGGGATGATCCACACCAGAGATGGATCCAGTGTGAGTTCTGCCCTCCTGCCCTGCCTCTCCTCCCTCAATTATCCAGACCCAGAGAGTGGAAGAGACAGAGAGAGAGAGAGAGAGAGAGAGAGATGGAAAAAGAGAAGACGAGCGAGATGGAGAGAGAGGATGAGAGAGAGTTTGAGAAATAAAGACAGGGAGAGAAAGAGAGAGATGGAGAGAGAGATAGAAAGATGGAGAGAGAGGTAGAGAGAGAGAGAGAGAGAGGGGGAAAGAGGCCCTGGCTGGAGTGTACTGAGCTGAGTAGCTGACGTCTCCATCAGGCACAGACTCACTCAAGCAGAAGTCAGCCAGAATTAAAGAGCAGAAATTTGAGATGATGCCCTGAATGAGATGGATTTGGTGTGCCACCCAAGGGGAGGTAACACACACACACACACACACACACACACACACACACACACACACACACACACACACACACACACACACACACACACACACACACACACACACACACACACACACACACACACACACACACACACACACACACACACACACAGTCTACCTCTCTCTCTCTCTATCTATCTCTCTCTCACACACACACACACTCTCTCTCTCTATCTATCTCTCTCTCACACACACACTCTCTCTCTCTCTCTCTCTCTCTCTCTCTCTCTCTCTCTCTCAGACATATACCTTTTCACTTTATCTCCCTCTCGCTCTTTCTTTCACATACTCATTCTTTCACATAAATACATACACACACTAACACTTTTTCTTCTCATAATTTCACTCGCTCTCTCTCACACAGACAAACAAAGACACACACACACACTTTTTCCTTTCTATACTGCTACACACAAACACACATGCATACACAGCCTCTCTCTCTTTCTCTCTCTCTCTCTCACTCTCCCTCTCACTCTCACCCTTTGTTTCACATACTCATTCTCCCACATAAATACACACACACACACACACACACACACTTCACACTCTCATAAAAAGTGCAAATAAAGTCACATCAACATGAACAGTTGTATCCAGGTGGGGATGCTCCTCATAATAGGGTGGCAGCTAACTTTTACAAAGGGCTGGGCTGGGCTGGGCTGGGCTGGGCTGGGCTGTCATTTAATGAAGGATTACGGTGGGAGTGAGACACATGCGTGTGCATCTAATCACCCCACAACTCCTCTACTCCACACCTCAAGAGTGGAGAGGCAAAGGGGACACTCTGTTTCTCTGGTTCAGTCAGGGAGCACACACACACACACACACACACACACACACACACACACACACACACACACACACACAATGGTACAAACACACACACACACACTGGTACCAACACACACACACACACACACTGGTACATACACATACACACACTGGCACACACTAGTACAAACACACACACACACACACACACACACACACAGACACACATTTACACTGGCAAACACACACACCCAGGATCACAAAGAGACATGCACCCTAAGCCATATGTATGCACAAATATACAGTAGCTCCATGTTCTGCCCAGCTCACTGCATCAGTCACCCCGTCCTGTGCATGGAACATTGAAATACAGCGCATATTACTGTAGTTTCCTGTATGTGTGTTTGTTTGCATTTATACTGTTCATGATTATATGTTGGTGAGAGCTTTTTGCGTGTTTCCCTATGTATTCAGTGTATGCTTTTGTGTGTGTTTGTGTGTTGTTTAGGTGCTTTTGTGAACATCTCTTTAATCTTTAATCTTTAATCTATATATGGGGATATGGTATGAAATATGTGTCTGAGTGTATGTGTGTGTGGGTGTGGGTGTGCTGTGGTAGTACTTATAGTGATAATATATGTAATACATGTCTGAGTGTACCTTTTCACTTTCTCTGTGTTAACATGTATTTATGTGTGCTGGAAAATGTCTGCCATTTACTGGCATGAATTGTTAACTGTGTGTGGGTGTGTGTGGGTGTGTATATGTGTGTGTCTGTGTGTGTGTGTGTGTGTGTGTGTGTGTGTGTGTGTGTGTGTGTGTGTGTGTGTGTGTGTGTGTTAAATACTGTCATGTCTCTCTCTCCACGGGTCTCTGTGTTAAAGCAGGCGCAGCCTCAGCAGTTGTCCAGAAAATGAGGTGACTGAAATGTCCAGTGAATCCATTCCAAACCAGAGCCAGACCAGAGCCGGATCAGAGCCAGATCAGAGCCAGATCAGAGCCAGACCAGAGCCGGATCAGAGCCAGATCAGAGCCAGACCAGAGCTGGATCAGAGCCGGATCAGAGCCAGATCAGAGCCAGATCAGAGTCAGACTGGTTGTAGATTCTAATGTTTGGGCATCATGTCTCTCTTTCCTCTGATAGTCAGCTGAGCAGCCACACTTTGGTGAATTGGCTAGGTTGCACCTACTACCAGTGAAGAGCCTGCATTACCACATCAAAACACACTCACAGGCACAGACACAGACACACACAGACACACAGACACACACACACACACACACACACACACACACACACACACACACACACACACACACACACACAGACACACACAGACACACACTCACAGACACACACACACACACACACACACACACATACACACAGACACACACATACACATACATACACACACGTACACACACACACACACACACACACACACCACACACACACAAACAAACACACACGCACTGACACACTCACACATACACATACACACACAAACACACACACACATACACACACACACACACACACACACACACACACACACACACACACACACACACACACACCAAGCACCCTAGGCAGTTAGCATGTCAAAGGCCATGTCCTAAACCTGCTTGATAGTCAAACACCTGTCAGATGCTGATACTGTAGGCCCCCTGAAGAGAAGGATAAAGAGAGGCGCTTGTGTCCGTCTGTCTTAAATATTTCACTGGCATTGATCCCTCTCCTTTCATCTTCTTAACCTGCCTGGCAATGAGAAGAAGAGAAAGCGATCATCTGAGAGAGAAACAAAGGAGGCCTTTTCAAAAAGGATTCTGATGTTACGGTAATCTGACTGTTAAAACACTGAGACAATAGTTTGACTTCTCATCCTGTCACTGCCAGTTGAGAGAGATGTAGCGTAGCCCGCTGGTCGCCCCCATCAAGGCAATAAAAGCAAGGGAATGAGCATGAAAGGAAAAGTGTCCTCTGATGTCCAACACTCAGAACATTCAGATCTCCGAGTATAAGAAAAACAATACAGAGAACAATCATCTCTCTCGCTCTCTTTTTCTCTCTTTCCCTCTCTCTCTCTTTCTCTCTCCCTCTCCCACCTTCTCTCTCTCTTTCTCTTTCCTTTTCCCTCGCTCTCTCTCTTTCACTCTCTCTCTCTCTGTCTGTCTCTTTCAATATAACAGGTAAAAGCAAACCACTTACCCTGATCACCAAAGACCTCATCTAAGGTGTTGTAACAGATAAAACCTTGGATAGCTGGCATGGACATTTGCGTTTTTTAGAGGAGTTTGACGGCTATTTTGCCCTTGTTTCATAACAGTGAAATAGTTGTATTTAGAAATTTCAAGGACATTTCTAGAAAAGGAAGTACATCCTCATCCTCATCCTCAGATCTGCAGAACTTGAAGGCAGACAAACTGAAAATAGCCAGTTCTTTGGTTAGTGCACACACACATACACACATAGCCAGTTCTTTGGTTAGTGCACACACACAGACTACACATTAAGCACACACACACACACACACACACATGGTCTGACACAGCAGAAGGAGACCTGTCAACATTTTTGAAATGCCAGTCAGAGGGGGGGTAATGAGTACTCAAACACACACACACACACACACACACACACACACACACACACACACACACACACACACACACACACACACACACACACTGCAGAGTGACTGATGAGTCTGGTGTCACAGAGACTGGTTGATTGCATCTTCTCTGAGTCAACCGCAAGCACCCTCCACCATCCACACACACAAGAACATACAGTACATAAACCCACGCTCTCATGAAGTGACAGAGCCAGAGACAGGTGACATGATGGATTTCCAGGGAGACGTTCAAGCTGCTTTCTAGATGTTTCCGGATAAAGAGGCTGCGGAGATGACGTCAGAGATGATCTAATACCTCTTCTCCGAGTCTGTCTGTGTGTGAGTCTGTCTGTGTGTGTGTGTGTGTATGTGTGAGCCTCTGTGGCTCATTTTGGATGAGGGGTGATTCCCAGGATGCCTAATTTGGGCTGAAGCATCCTGGTTTTAAGTGTGACCCTGGGGGAGTTGGGGGAGATCAGAAGGCAGCAGGCTGTGGTGGAGTGGTAATAAGACAGGACACATCATGTCAGTAAACAGGAGGAAATGTGCTTCTAATCTTCAATCTCTCGCTCTCTGCTCTGTTTCCCCCAGGACCTATCCCTTTCATATTGCAACTCCTGTTTATGAGCAAGAGAAAGAGAGAGAGCAAGAGATAGATAGAGAGAGAGAGAGAGAGAGAGAGAGAGAGAGAGAAACAGGTATGCAGAAAATGGCAGAAAATGGCATTGTGTTGTGTTAATCAGAGTAGGATATCAACAATGACGTGAGAGTCAGGCTGTTTACAAATGTCTAGGAGAGGTCAGACTCCTGATAACACACGGACATGTGAAACAAGCCGCTGGTGGCTACAGGAGTATGGAGTCATTGATTTGATGCCGAATGCACATCCATGACGCAGAATCCCACTGAAATCAGTTTGTTTACCGTCAGCTTTGAAATCGGAGCTCTCGGTCAGTGGATTCTGCACAAGCCAAATGGCTCAAGGTCTGACGTTCATGCGGCCGGAAATGTCCAGCATCTACGCTTTAAGCAGCTACGCTTTAAACGTAATTGGATGACAGAGACACATTACATGCACAGAGCAGCCCTTATAGGTGATGGGACATTAAGGGATATGAATTGCCCATGAGGAGTGATATGCTGTTGCGAGTGCTGAGGAAACTACTAATCTTGTGTGAATTTGTCATATGCTCATATCGCCTCAATCTTTTTCTGCTTCTCGTCTCTCTGCCCCACTGTTTTTATCTCTTCTCTTTTCCATCACTCTTTCTGGTCCTCGTCTGCATCTTTCTCTCTCTCTCTCGCTCCCTCTCTCTCTCTCTCTCTATCTCTCCATCTCTCTCGATCTCTCTGTGCATCCTCTCTGTATCTCTCCCTGTTTTTCAGAGTGCAGACCAAACAGTCACACATATTTCAGACTAGAGATCAGAATATAAATGATCAATTTTCCAAAGCGGAGACGAAACACTCCTTGAGGACAAATTCAATCCATGGCCCCCGGATGATGTGATGCTTATCAATTTCATTCTGTCTTGTTGGCTTCTTGACTGCCTCCACCTCCTCCGCCACGCATATCAAAACAGACCCTGCCAAACACATCCCCCCCGATGCCAAACAAGCAGACTCCCGTGCAGAATAACTCTGTTTATGTATTAGGATGTATATATTAGGATGCACAGGTAGCTGACAGTTGCCAGTCACTGAAAAGATGCACCAGAAGCTGATACATCAGCTGCACACACCTTTACCGCCGGCCTTTGACCTGCTACAGAACCCTCATTTTGAACCCACGTGCTAATAGATATTCAGTGGATTTACTGTAATAACGGTCGTAACGGCATGGGAAGTCTAATATGAACTGCATCTTTTTTGCAGCTTACGCAATCCAAAGCACTGAATAATATAATGAACCCAAACTTAGCATCCATGAACACAAGCCCAAGGCACCAGGCTTATAACGCAGGAGTATAACACACACAGCCCTCTTGGGCCCACAGCCCCAGCCAACGCGCCTCTGTAGATAAGGCATCGGTAGGGAGTGTGTTGTAATTGTGTGGTGTGCGTGGTGATTACTACGGCAACCAGCCGCGAACGCAAATCTCAGTGGATAATCAGGTTCTGCGGTGGCGGGAATAAACCTCCTCCTCTTACGCCTGTGTGCTAGAACCCACACACGGCATGCTGCCAGAGGGGAACACAAGCAGATATCTCACTGCTTTCACCCCTCCCTGCCTCTCTCTCTCCTTCTTTCTCTCTCCCTCTCTCTTTTCTTCTCTCTCTCTCTCCCTCTTCTCTTTTTCTCCCTCCCTCTCTTTCTCTCTCTCTCTCTCCCTCTCTCTCTTCTTCTCTCTCCCTCTCTCTCTCTATTTCTCTCTCCCTCTCTCTTTCTCATTCTCTCTCTCTCCCTCTCTTTCTCATTCTCTCTCTCTCTCCCTCTCTTTTCTCTCTCTCTCCCTCTCTTTCTCTCTCTCCCTCTCTCTCTTTTTCTCCCTCCCTCTCTTTCTCTCTCTCTCTCTCCCTCTCTCTCTATTTCTCTCTCTCTCCCTCTCTTTCTCTCTCTCTCTCTCTCTCTCTCTCTCTCTCTCTCTCTCTCTCTCTCTCTCTCTCTCTTTCTGAAGTGGAGCTGACGCTGAAGATCACAGAATGCTGTATATTGCTACCTGGTGTAAAACTAAATATGTCCCCCCCAAATTACCGGCACACACAAAAGGAAAGAGCAGAGGTCTGATCCGTGCTCTGCGGGTGAGAATATTGAGAAGGCTGACAACTGGCTCCTCTTCTCTTGGCTCACCTCCTACTGCTCCTGCTCTTGCTCTCTCCTCCTCCTCCTCTTCCTCCTCTTCCTCCTGGTCCTCCCCTTCCTCCTGCTCCTCCTGCCCTCTGCCCTGTGCCCGATGACACTGAGAGAGGAGGATGAGGGAGGATCTGCATGAGGAATTTGCCTCCGTTTGGCGTTGGCGTGCAGATGGACATTCTGGCATTCTCTACAGACACCTCAGGGGCCTCGCCCCGGCAGCTGCTGCTCCACCACAGAAAAGGGGAAAAGTGCAGATAGTCCATATATACTCTGCATACTCACCGTCTCTGTCCACACTACATACTCATTATAGTCATAACCATACTGCATAATCAGAAGGGCACTGCTGTCTGTTTAGTGTGGCCAGATAACACAGACGTCAGAGCCCATGTGAAGCAGAGTGTTGTACATCTGACGCTGTGACGTCCGTGTCTGTGTGGAAAAAAAACTGTCTACAGTCTCGCTCCACCAGTCACAAGCCTGCAGCACAGGGACAGTGCGCATCTAATGAAATGGCTATAAAATGTGAATACTGGGAAAACAAATGACGCTTTGAAGGAAGTTTATTAACCATTCCCTAGTCCCCATTCCCTTTTAAAAATCACAGTATGTTTTTTTGGCATTAAATCATTATCGCCGTTTTATTATGGCGCTCCGCTTTGGCAACACTGCACATAAACAGGCATGCCAATAAATCTGCTGTGGTGATTTCACATGGTCAGGCGTATCTTTGGCTTTCTTGCCCTTTAGTGAGGACAGGCACAAGCACACTGATACAGAAAGGCAAAAATGGAGAAGGCTTAAATACGCAGGCATGTTTTACAGGCTGGCTCAGGTAGACAAAGATGCTAAAACACCATTAAAAATAAGAGACACAGAGAGATTAACAGAAGTGGAGCACTCCATTCACTCTTATTTAGAACATTCATATTTCATGCAGTCATCAACATTCTCTCACGGAACACTGGAAGACACCATATCAAAAAACACAACAAGGAAGTACACAGTTATTCACACATCAGTCCCATCTGAGTTTTAGTTTGAATTGAAGACCTGTCCATACCCTTCATAATAACAATTTAAAAGCCTCCATACACCTGCTGATCAACACAGACCTGTCATCATACCACATCCACCGGTACTCACATTCAGAACATTGTTCAATGCAGAGCGCTTTGTTTCCAGTATGCTAAATTGTCATTTGAGGGCCGACTGTCTCCTTTATCAAGATCAATTCGCCGTTTTCCATAAGTTATACGGAAAGTGTATGACACAGTATACAGAGCGAAGAGATACGGCACCCTAATTTATCTGGAATGACAAGAGGACAAAAATGCAGAGAGATAGAGAGAAAGAGAGAGAGAGAGAGAGAGAGAGAGAGAGAGAGAGAGAGAGAGAGAGAGAGAGAGAGAGAGAGAAAGAGAGAAAGTTGAACCTCAAAAAAGCTTATACACATCCACTGGGAAAAGCAAAGGCTGACTTGTCCAGTGTCCTTCATTCAGTGGTATTCAGTGCTCAGGTGGAAGACTGTGGGGTTATTAAATAACAGAGCTGCGCTGGGCTGCGCTGTGCTGAGGCATGGGCCCCTGCTGAGTGCAGGTGATGCATTGGGGCCATCCCACAGTCGACAGTGACATATTGGCGACGGCCCTCGCTGGCCGGACCCCGACAGGTGTGTGACAAATCGCCGTGGCCGGTCGGGAAACATCTGTTATTCATCATCCCCTTTCGCCCGCCGCCGCTGCCCCCACCCCCGACAGACCCCGGGCACTGGCTCTGGCACAAGCCAGCCGTCGCCACGACGACCTCGGAGAAGAAGCGCGCTTGATGTCTGCTGCGGAAAAGGCTGACGGACGTCGGGGCCGCTTGAAGACACGCCATGGCAACGCCACCCCGAGACCCCGCCCACCCCGAGACGCTCACTCAGGAAAAGAACAGTTGGTCTGGCGGACAGGGTGTGTCACCAAGGTTCTCCATCGCCCCGGGTGACAGGCTGAAATTAAATAAACATTCAGCAGGTTTGAGGTGCGGGAAGGGGGGCGGGGGGGGGGGCGGGGGGGGAGCTGGGCAGTGTTCACAGGGCCCTCGCACAGATCCGGGATATTATACAGAAACGACCCTGGCTTCGTTAGTGACGGTGGTGGGTGTCAACACTGTGTGGGGGAGTCACAGTCACCTTCAAGCAGTGAGTGATTCGCATAATCATTCCCAGTGATTGACCCAGGCCACTGCTCTGCCTCGTCCGGATGTTGAAGGAATCCGCTCCAGAGCGTCCCGCCATCTTTGTGTTCATGGAGAAGCATTAGCACAAGACGCTTCCATCACCGGAGCAATACTGCTGCAGTTTTATTGCCCTTGCGTCGCCTATAACATTTAAGTTGCAATAATGTTTTCATTAGACGAGGCCTTGACTGCTGTAGAATGCTATGCAGGCTTTTGTGTAGCCTAGATTATATGTGTGTGTGTGTGTGTGTGTGTGTGTGTGTGTGTGTGTGTGTGTGTGTGTGTGTGTGTGTGTGTGTGTGTGTTTGAGCATGTGTGAGCTCATTTAATCTTGGTGGTAATTGTGAATTCATACTGAGGAGATTTAGGAGGTCCCATGACTGCTATCTCTAACCTAATTAGCGTGGGATTCTGCTCCCTTTCTCTTCTCTCTTTTTTTCTCTTCCTCTCTCTTTCTTTCCCTTCATCCCTGTGGACCCCCTACCCCCCCTCCCCCCCTCCCCCTAGCTTCCTATTATGGCTGTCACACATGCTTAACATAACTCATCCCAGATAGCCACCGGCTGCGGGCCAGAACAGGACCGAGTCCGCGCCAGTGTGAACAGCTGTAAGGCTTTACGGTTTCAAACAAGGGCTCATATGACAAGAACTCATCTGATGGACTCTATTTATTATTTTTCCTTCTCCTTCCCCCAGGTATGTATACTACGGTATGGATTTATTTTTCTCCAATCATCACCCCTTCATCTAACTCTCCATCCACCTCTCTCCCTGTTCTTTGTCTGTCCCCATTCCTCTTGTTGCGGTGAATGTCTCACTTACATCTAGTTCTGCAATCACAACATGCAGCTCTTATTACTGTGAGCAAAATTCAATTTAAATATTTTTTCCACACATAACACCCCTCCAGAGTACTTATGTAAATCTCCCAATAAAATGATAAAATGATTTTCAAGTGAAGGAAATGTCAGTTGTTGTTTTCTTGCCTAGAACAAAATGTTCCTTTTACATGCAGTACCTTCCTTTCCAGACAAAGTACAACTTATTCACTGGGAGCATCAGTGTGAAACACTATAATTAGATTTCAGCATTCTAGTTCTTTAATATTCTCATTTGTTTCACTGTGTGTGAGAGTGTGGGTCTGTGTGTGTGAGTGTGTGTCTGTGTGAGAGAGAGTGTGTGTGTGTGTGTGTTTGTTTGTGTGTGTGAGAGTGTGGGTCTGTGTGTGTGAGTGTGTGTCTGTGTGAGAGAGAGTGTGTGTGTGTGTGTGTGTGTGTTTGTTTGTGTGTGTGAGAGTGTGTGTCTGTTTGTGGGAGTTTGTGTGCAGGCGCACCCATGCATCTGTATGCCCGCACGCACATGCACATTTGTGTGTTGTATGGCTTTTGTGCGTGTGTTTGTGTATGAGTGGGTTTTGGTCTCACTGATGAAGAGATGTGAGTGTGTTTGTGTGTATGTGTGTGTGTATGTTGGTCTCGCTGATGAAGTGATGGGCCTGTGTGTGTGTGTGTGTGTGTGTGTGTGTGTGTGTGTGTGTGTGTGTGTGTGTGTGTGTGTGTGTGTGTGTGTGTGAGTGTGTGTGTGTGTCTTTGTCACGCATTCTAGTTCTTAAAGATTCTTGTTTCACTGTGTGTGAGAGTGTGTGTCTGTGTGTGTGAGTGTGTGTGCAGGCGCACCCATGCATGTGTGTGTCTGCACACACATGCACATTTGTGTGTTGTATTGTTTGTGTGTGTGTGTTCGTGTATGAGTTTGTGTTGCTCTCACTGATGAAGTGATGGGCCTGTGTCTGAGTTTGTGAGTGTGTGTGTGTGTGTTTGTGTGTATGTGATGGTCTCGCTGATTAAGTGATGGGCCTGTGTGTGTGTATGTCTGTGTGTGTGTGTGTGTGTATGTCTGTGTGAGTGTCTGTGTGTGTGTGTGTGTGTGTGTGTGTGTGTGTGTGCGTGTGTGTGTGTGTGTGTGTGTTGGTCTCGCTGATGAAGTGATGGGCCTGGCTCTCCTCTGGAGTCAGAGCCCTTCCAGAGGGTGGTGCACAGATGCTGTCGGAGTCAGCCAAGACATTTACATGAAGCGACCAAGCCAATTAGACACCTCAGGTCAGCGCAGGGTCACGGGGTCACGGGGTCGCGGGTCTCACGTGGGTCAGAGCTGCCTTTTGTGGTGATGTATAATGAGAAAGGAATAAAATCTCCATCCCATTAAACCCCCGGGATGCTGAAGCCCGTGAACTAGGAGACTCGGAGAAAGAGAGAGAGAGAGAGATAGAGAGAGAGAGAGAGAGAGAGTAAAGAGCAGAACCGTGGTGAAAGAGAGAGAACCAAAGGGGCTTGTGGATGGTGGTGGAACACAAGACCCCTGAAGGACAATCAAGAACAGTGATGGATAGAGATGGGGTGATGGGTAGAGATGGGGTGATGGATAGAGATGAGGTGATGGGTAGAGATGGGGTGATGGGTAGAGATGGGTTGATGGGTAGAGATGGGGTGATGGGTAGAGATGGGTTGATGGGTAGAGATGGGGTGATGGTAGAGATGGAGTGATGGGTAGAGATGGGGTGATTGTTTGGGATGATGGGTAGAGATGGGTAGAGATGGAGTGATGGGTAGAGCTGGGTAGAGATGGGTGATGGGTAGAGCTGGGTAGAGATGGGTGATGGGTAGAGATGGGTAGAGATGGAGTGATGGGTAGAGCTGGGTAGAGATGGGGTGATGGGTAGAGATGGGTAGAGATGGAGTGATGGGTAGAGCTGGGTAGAGATGGGTGATGGGTAGAGCTGGGTAGAGATGGGGTGATGGGTAGAGATGGGTAGAGATGGAGTGATGGGTAGAGATGGAGTGATGGGTAGAGATGGGTAGAGTTGGGGTGATGGGTAGAGATGGGTAGAGATGGAGTGATGGGTAGAGCTGGGTAGAGATGGGGTGATGGGTAGAGATGGGTAGAGATGGAGTGATGGGTAGAGCTGGGTAGAGATGGGGTGATGGGTAGAGATGGAGTGATGGGTAGAGCTGGGGTGATGTTGTCTAACATTAATACAAATACAATACTAATATTAGCAAGGCCCTTTAAAAACATTTACAGTCATCAAGAAAAACAATGGTGTTTAAAAATACTTTTTTGATTAGTTGTTGATGATGTGTTGTGTTGTTGCATTGTTTGCCCTTCTATTGGATATGGTTTTGATATTTGTTTCATTGTAAAAAGCATCAACATGCTATTTTTATGCTTTCCATAAGAGATCATCAAAAACATACTAGGTGCCACTTTAAAAATAAACTTAAAAGATACAAATCAAGGTCTTGTCACAGAGCACACATTTCAGATAATTCCTTGTTTATTTGATGTATAATAATTTATTTATTCAAGTTACAGACTTATTCAGCATTCAGAATTATGAAACACACTGAGTAAAAATGAAGCCAGACCGAGCCAGACCTAGCCAGACCGGCCTTTCTGTACTAAGAAATCTCCATTCTAGAATACTAAAGACTGGGCATTCTGAAGCACCAAAAAACTGGCCTTCCATCCGTCCCTTTCAGAGAAGATTACACTATCAACCCCACCTCTCACAGGAGCACCGGCAGATAAGACTCTATGAACTGCCTTTTCAGTTGGATTGTAAATCCCGAAAAGGCTCAGTGGGAGCTTTGAGAAAATAGCATCCCTGAATATGTTAGCGAGCACCGCAGACAGCCCTTTCGTGTTGCATAATGCAAGGTTATCTCCACGAGCAGTGTTGGAGAACAACACCGCTAACTCGCCGGTGTATGGTGCAGCTGTCGAACATCGCTCTGTGTTTGAGTGACAGCTGTAGCCTCTGCTGCCCTGGCCGGTCACATGTGTGGCACAGCTATCTGCTGTGACCTTTGCCCCCAGTGCGTCCAGCCTGAAGCATGTCAGGGCTGTATCTCCCTCAGAATTAATGGAAAAGCACAGGGCTGCCCTGCCCCCTCAGCAGGGGCCGTATACACACACTCACAAACACACACACACACATACACAGACGCACACACATACAATGACACACACACACACACTGACACAGACATACACACACACTCACAAACACACACTCACATACACACATACACAGACGCACACGCATGCAATGACACACACACACACACACTGACACAGACATACACACACACTCACAAACACACACTCACATACACACATACACAGACGCACACACATACAATGACACACACACACACACACTGACACAGACATACACACACACACACACATGTAATCACACACACACGTACAATCCCACACACCAGCCAGTAAGCCAACCAGCAGTCAGAGCTGCCAAGCTGTGCTGGAGTTATCGCCTCTCCCAGGTGAGGCCCTGGGTGCTGAGAAGCCCCGTGAATTGTAATTGGCTTGGAGCCTTTTTCTCCCTTCTCCATTTTTACAGGGCTCCGTCTCCTCGGGATATTAGTGCCTTTGGACAAAAAATAAAAAAATATATAAAAAATATAGGGTTATCTGATGAAAACCTGTTCAGAGATGTTTAGGCCTCATTTTTCTGGGTCTGTGCTGGCAGTGAATAATGCAGAATGTATCTTGTCATCTTTCCTTCTCAGAGAGTAAAGTGAAAGTGTATTGAACTCTTTTCCTCCGGTCTAGTTTCTGTTCAATTACCTCAGCAAGCCTCATAAACCTAACAAAAAACCTGAAATGACTCATTGTATGTGTGAGTGTGCCTTTGGGTCAGACCACATAACTTATTTGAATTCTAAATGTAATATGAAATATTCAAGGACTATATCGGGTTGCTGTTCTTGTACAAACTCCACAGTTTTTTTTTTAGCATAACTCCTTGCTGTGCAAACCTGGTTCCTAACAGATTTGTTTTGCCAAATAATTAATTGCCTGGCATGTATAATAGCATGCTTAGCTTATTGGCTGGCTGACTTTGTAATAATGATCGCACTATGTTGTCTTCCTAACACGTCCTTGTTGCCAGCCAGCTATTACAAGAGAACGGCCTCGGCGCCAGGGGTAGCACCACACAGAGAAGAAGAGGACTAGGGTTCTCGTGCAAAATTGTGCCATGGTAAAAATGTGGTTCTTCTGGGTAATTGCGGGAGATCAATGAGAGGCATGCATGCTGTGTGTGTGTGTGTGTGTGTGACAGAGAGTGTGTGTGTGTGTGTGTGTCAGAGAGAGAGAGAGAGAGAGATGGAGAGAGAGAGTGGGAGAGAAGGAGAAAAGGGAGAAAGAGGGAAAGACTTCACATAGGAGACCAATGAGAGTGATGTGAGTGGAGTCCACTCCTCCTTACAGAACCATTATATGCAACAGGAGGTGTGTGTGTGTGTGCGTGTGTGTGTGTGTGAGAGAGCGAGAGAGAGAGTGTGTGTGTGCAGGGGTGTGTGTGTGTGTGTGTGTGTGAGAGAGAGAGAGAGAGAGAGAGAGAGAGAGTGTGTGTGTGCAGGGGTGTGTGTGAGAGAGAGAGTGCGTGTGTGATGTATTCACCTCAGAAATTCTTACTACAGAGAGAGTGAGCCCCTGCCCTGAGGCAGAAACTGGGTCTGGCTTCATCTGAAGGCCGATTGTGTGGCGTAAATGGAGTCTAATAACCCCTGGTGCCGCTCGGGCCCCCCGGCTGATTGGGCCCAGTGACTCAGGGCCAGCGGAGCCAGAGCCAGAGCCGGAGCCGTAACGGGCCGGTGTCAGAACCCCACTCGGGTTGGCTCCGCTCAGTGCCGCGGCCCGCTGACTGCTGTATAAAGCACCTGCCAACGATGACAAATGGGCCATAATGCGTGGGGCGGCCTCTCCCTGGGAGCCGCAGACAGAACATTACCTTCATTTGGAGGTGTCACGAGAACCGCTGTCGCCTTACTCTGATTGATCCTCTCCGAGGCGTGCGAGTGTGAGTGGCAGGCAGCCATATGGCCACGTCCCCAGAGGAGCGCCGGAGAGGCGAGCGCGGTGTCGTCCTCGCCCACAGCCACGGAAACGTCCTCTTCGCCATGGCCGCCACACCAGAGCTCAGCCAGGTTAAAGAGGCTGCAGTGCAACCATGGCCACTTCGGTGAGGCCTGAACTTATGTCAACGTGGGTCAGCAATAAAGGTGAACACACACACAAACACACACACACACACACACACATACACACACACACATAAAACAAGCATGAGCACATGCCAGGAATACAGGTGACATGACAAAGTTGAAGATGAGACATTCTTTTAAGCATTTTAAGCAAGCTTAGTGTATTTTTGTTTTGAACAACTTTAGAGTTAATAAAAGGAAATGGGACCTCAGATAACTTTTGCCAAGGTCTCATAATTGTATTAGCTTGTTAGGGCGATGGCCTGTTCCTAATCATCGTTAGGAAAGGCCAGGTGATAAATACCCCCTCAAACCTCGCCCCAACAATCAGCAGTCATGGGCTCCTCTAAGAAACTGCCTAAAACTCTGGAAATTCAAATCATTTATGCCCACAAAGCAGGAGAAGCTATAACATAATAGCAAAGCATTTTCAAGGAGCCATTTCCTCAGTTCCTAATGTAGTTAAGAAATGGCAGTTAACAGGGACGGTCGGCGGGGGTCAAGTTGAGGTCAGGAAGACCAAGAAAACGTTCCGAGGGAACTGCTGATAGGACTGCTAGAGGGGCTAATCAAAACTATCGTTTGACAGCAAAAGAGCTTCTGGAAGATTTAGAAGCCACACCTGCACAACGTTCAACGGAAGAGTCATCAGAAGAAAATCTTTCCTGTGTCCTCACCGCAAAATTCAGTGTCAGTTGAAACATCTTTGGAAACTTTGGAAAAAGTCCTTTGGACTGATCAAACCTTTTGGCTGCAGTGAGCAAAAGGTATGTTTGGAGAAAGAGAACAAGGAAAGAACACCTCTCCAACTGTTATGCCCGGGGTGGATCGATCATGCTTTAAGACTGAGTTGAAGCTGGCGGCACAGGGATCATCGATCACGCTTTGGGCTTGTGTAGAAGCGAGTGGCACATGGAACATTTTACTGGTAGAGGGAAGAATGAATTCAATAAAATACCCTCAAATTCTGGAAGCAAATATCTCACCATCTGTAACAAAGATGACAAGAGGAAGGCTTCTGCAACAGGATGATGATCCTAGTCCACAATGGACCTACTCAAGAGATGCAAGCTGAAGGTTTGGCCATGGCCCTCACAGTCTCTGACGTAAACATTACTGGGTAGGCCTCAGAAGAGCAGTGCCTGCAAGATGACCCAAGAATCTCACAGAACTTGAAGCCTTATGCACAAATCCCCCAATCAAGAACTGATTGACAGGCTGTAATATTTGCCAAAGGGGGTGTTCCATCAGGCCTATTTCCGTTTTTGTTTATTTTGAAACTGTAAAAGATTGCTTAAAATATTAAAGAATTGTGTCTTCTTTAACTTTATGCCTTTAAGAAAATCAAGTCATCTTTCACTCATTTAACTTTTTCCAGTGACAGAAATTTTGACCAGGGGGGCCCCTACTTTGACACACCACTGTACGTGAGCATGGGCTGGGAATAGAGGCGACAGTACACACACACACACACACACACACACACACACACCTTCAGGCCAGGAATAAAGTTGACAGCGTACAGACATACACACACACACACACACTCAGGTACCTGTGAATAGACAGGAATAAAGTGTGTGTACACACACACACACACACACACACACATTCAGGTACCTCTGAATAGACAGAAATAAAGCTTGTACACACACACACACAGACACACACTCACATACCCGTGCACAGGCCAGAAATAAAGGTGACAGCGTGGAGGTCTGTGTAGGTGTGAGTGGAAAAGAGAATGTGGGAGAGCTTTTCTGTGCAACTGCTGACAAAAGAATGTTTATGTGTTTAAAACTAAAATGCCTTTATTAAGTGCATGTATACGAAAAAAACTAAAATAATACATGTAAATCAAAGTATTTTTGCAGTTGTTAGACCCTTAAACAGAGACAGTCACGGCAATGGGCACAACATTAAAGA
>NC_137925.1:14798853-14831353 GCF_963457725.1 Sprattus sprattus
TTCTCAGAGCACCCTGGTCACACAGAAGTACACTGTTTATCAGAACAATCCACTGTGTGTGCTGGTTGCACAAGCAAGCACAAGCCCTGTGTTCATCAGAGCGTGCTCGTCTCAGAGAAAGGCTGGTCACACAGAGGTGCGTTAACTATTTCCCAGAAGCACTGCATTCATCAGCACTACAGTATTCTCAGTACCAGTTGGATGCACAGAAACACACCGTTCACCAGAGGAATCCTCAGTGTGGCCCTGGAAGTACAGAAATAACCAGTGAAGCATGATTCTGGATGCATGTATTGGACTTGGTGTTAAAGGCATTCAATGCCTCTCACAGCACAGCACTGCACTGCACTGCACTGCACTGCACAGCAAAGCACAGCACAGCACAGCACAGGACAACACAGCACAGCACAGCACAGCACAGCACAGCACAGCACAGCACAGCACAGCACAGCACAGCACAGCACAGCACAGCACAGCACAGCACAGCACAGCACAGCACAGCACAGCACTGGACTGACTAAAAGAGGACTGCATCTGCTCTCAATCAGGGCCAGAGGTCACTGCTTTTACATATCAATTTGGTTTACAGCTGCCAGGTGTGCTTAACCCGACGACACCCACCACCATCTTGGCCCGCTCTCTCTCCACAGGTGCCTTCATGGCCCAAGTACATTCTGTGGGGAGTATCATATAACAGTTATCAATAAATATGTGTGGGGAGTATCATATTACAGTTATCGATAAATATGTGTGGGGAGTATCATATAACAGTTTTCAATAAATATGTGTGGGGAGTATCATATTACAGTTATCAATAAATATGTGTGGGGAGTATCATATTACAGTTATCAATAAATATGTGTGGGGAGTATCATATTACAGTTATCAATAAATATGTGTAGGGAGTATCATATTACAGTAATTTATATTTCATATATATTTGTGGGATGCATTATATTACAGTTATCAATAGATATCTATGGGCAGTATCATACTACAGTTATCAGTAGATATTTGTGGGGAGTATTATACAACTGTTATCAATAAGTATTTGTGAGGAGTATTATATTAGTTATCAATAGATATGGGTGGGGAGTATTGTAAATATTTGCACAGTAGCTGTAGTATGTTGTTAGGCTTAGCTTGGATGTCTGGTGTGTTTCTTGCCACTCTGGCTGTGTGAGAAGCGAATGGAAGGCTGTCACTATGGTGTCTGTGCTCTGAGTGCCATACTAACAATCCTGGCTCTTTAGTGTTGCAGACAGGATGTAGGCTTGCTGGGCTACTGCTCTCTCTTCGCAAGGCTTGATGGGTTGACTGATGGCTCTAACCCTCTACAAAAGGTTTGAAATTCTATATAGCTGCAGGTGGCGGGCAGCATTGTCCATGTGTGTGTGTTTGTGTGTGTTTGTGTGTGAGTGTGAGTGTGTGTGTGTGTGTGTGTGTGTGTGTGTGTGTGTGTGTGTGTGTGTGTGTGTGTGTGTGTGTGTGTGTGTGTGTGTGTGTGTGTGTGTGTGTGTGTGTGTGTGTGTGTGTGTGTGTGTCTCAGAGTGAGAGTGCAGGTGGCGGGCAACATTGTCCACATTCATTCAATGCACTTGTGATGGATTGTGGGCTGTCACAATATTCAGATGTTATCAGTGTTGCTGCTGTAGCTCCAGTGGTGTTGAAATGGTGGAGAGTGGTTGAGCGTTGTGGACGTCAGTGATTTTTCAACACCTCAGTTTTCAGCATGCTTAGGATGGCCAGTATTAGCTGCTGTGATGATGTTTGGACAGGTCTGTGTTGACATTTCGCCTCTCTTGTGAAAATGGGAATCCTGAGAGTCGGCACCTGGCTTTCTTGTGTGTGTCCACTCCACACACGCTGACATTCTAAAAGCACTCAACAACAGCCGTTTACTCCTGAGAACCCAGAACCCTGTTTTACGTCCCGGCAGGTCGTTTCTCAGCGTTTTGATTACGCATCGGTGTGAGGCGCGGCAGAATCGATAGCCACTGTTTCTCTTGGGTTTGTGTGTGTGTGTGTGTGTGTGTGTGTGTGTGTGTGTGTGTGTGTGCTATTTTACGGCACCAGTGAGGCTCTCCTGTGAGCCATTCATATTAATGTGGCCGACTGGCCCGAGCTGCCGCCACCTCCTCTCCGGCGCGCCTCTCCTCTCTGACAAATCACCGCCATTAGACACAGTGGTGGCCCGGGCGTCACCGAGAGCCGCTGGCCAGCCCGTCGCCGCGAGCACACAGATCATAGCCTTGAAATGACCATAAATGGACTATTAGAATGATGGCGAATCAGCAGCAGGTTATGCGGGTGACTACAGGAAATGAGTCTGGGCAATTTGTGTCGGAGTCCTGTGAAGTGCTACTTATCCTCGGAGGACAGCCCATGCACATAAGCCGGTCTGCTGACCCCCGGGCTGGGGATTGCAGTTATGACGGTGCCAGGAAAGCTGTTTGGTCTCATGTCACATCAAAGGGTGTTAAAAAAAAAACATCCTGAACCAATGTATCTATCTATCTTTCTATCTATCTAATTAACACTTCGCAGACAGACCATCAGACCTAGCTAGCTAACTAGCTATTTATTTATTTAGAGTTCCATAGGGTGTTAAAATCAGCAGCTGCACTGGTGCAACAAGGGTCAGTACGGGTAAGAGTACAATCTAAACACTAAAATCTTCACAAACACACACACACACACACACACACACACACACACACACACACACACACACACACTCTAACACACTACATTTCAAAGCTAAAAACTTTTACACATAAACACAGCTAACTGTTAAGAAAGCAGAGAGATCATCTAAAATGACAACAGTGATTGCACACGAACCGCAACGTATCCCAAAAGGACATTGTGTGTGTTTAACAGAAGGTACCCCCGACCCCACCCCGACCCCCGAGTGTAAATTTAGCGGTAGAACCCCCACCGATCGCCCAGTGACCGAAGTGTTCTCTGCTTGGGTCTGGAACCTTCTGAGTTCATGTGGAAGTGTCCTTGAGCAAAGCACTGAACCTCATCCACTCCCGATGGACCAGCTGGCGCCATGCATGGCTGCCTCTGTGGGTGTGTGTTTGTGTGTGTGTGTGTGTGTGTGTGTGTGTGTGTGTGTCTGTCTGTCTGTGAGAGAGAGAAAGAGTGTATGCGAGAAAGTGTGTGTGTGTGTGTGTGTGTGTGTGTGTCTGTCTTTCTTTCTGTGTGAGAGAGAGAGAGTGTATGCGAGAAAGTGTGTGTGTGTGTGTGTGTGTGTGTGTGTGTGTGTGTGTGTGTGTGTGTGTGTGTACGGGGGCGGGGGGTGCCTGTATGTGTGTGCAAGAGAGAAAGAGTGTGTGTGTGTGTGTGTGCCTTTATGTGTGTGTGAGCCTGTATCTGTGTGTGTGAGAGTGAGAGAGTGAACAATAGTGTGTGTGCAGTGGCGGACCTACCATTGAGGCGAACTAGGCAACTGCCTTAGGCCCCCACCCAGCAGAAGGGCCACGATAAATTGCCCACCCAGGCTCCGATGGGCTGATGGGATGGCCCAAGCCTACAATCAACCGGCCCTCCCGCAGATTTTGTTCGTTGCGACAGTTTTCCTTGCTTCATCGAATACATAATATACCTCTAATGATAATCAAAAAGAACCACTGTCTGCTATTTATACTACTCCTAGTGACCTGTATACACACTCATGGTTACTATTTTCTTACTATTTTCTAATCTCCTCCGTCAGTCTTACTATGTTTATTTCTTATTAAATGTCAATCACTCTAGCCTAATACTTGCGTGTCTCGCTCGTAGACACCTTTAACACCCCTACACACACACACATAATCACACACCCAGCATGCAACACTACCCTTACCACTGATGTTTACACTCCATCGTATGTTCTGTTCTGTTCTGTTCATTTCTACAATAAAGTTCAAACCAGTGGCGGCGGACCTTAAGGGCGATTGTGGCGACGAACTGCTTTCAGGAAAAGGAGATTTTTTTTCTCTGTCGGCGTACTAATTAAGATAAATTGACAACAAAACAATTAGGACTTCCTACACCAAATGTATCGATTCAACAGGTTTCTACAAAGGGTGGAACCCTACATGCAAGAATTGGAACGAAAGAAAATCATGGCTAGCACGCTGTGAAGTGGCTAACGCGGTCTGTATTTCTTTATTTGTAGGCTACCACTGTCACTTTTCATAGGTTGTACAGTGTGAATGTTCGCTTTTTGGCCTAACACTGAGTTATTTTCTTTGTGAAGACTTATTTAGCTTTTGTAAGCAAATACTTTCGAGATCAGTCAATAAATATAGTTGGTTTTTACTTATATGTTGCCCCCTTCTTTACGTTGTCACTGGACATATTTTATGTGTCCTGTAAAGCTATGTTGCATCATACAACATTTGAGACATGTGGATAATAAAAAAGTGGGATAATTTAATGTGGAGCCAAATCATGTTTGCTTATGAAGGCTCCTGAATGCAACTTTCATCCATATAACTAGCTACTGTAGCTATGTAGGTAGAGGGGAAATATTTTGATTGTGTGCTGCCATCTACTATACAAAAAGGTATTGCTGTATGAGTTAATCAGCCTACAAAAAAAATGATATTGCTTAATGTAGGTCGCCCTAATCATTATCAAAAAAATTGTGTACTCTTTCTCTGCTGACATGTAGCCTTCATAAGCAAACATGATTTGGCTCCACATTAAATTATCCCACTTTTTTATTATCCACATGTCTCAAATGTTGTATGATGCAACATAGCTTTACAGGACACATAAAATATGTCCAGTGACAACGTAAAGAAGGGGGCAACATATAAGTAAAAACCAACTATATTTATTGACTGATCTCGAAAGTATTTGCTTACAAAAGCTAAATAAGTCTTCACAAAGAAAATAACTCAGTGTTAGGCCAAAAAGCGAACATTCACACTGTACAACCTATGAAAAGTGACAGTGGTAGCCTACAAATAAAGAAATACAGACCGCGTTAGCCACTTCACAGCGTGCTAGCCATGATTTTCTTTCGTTCCAATTCTTGCATGTAGGGTTCCACCCTTTGTAGAAACCTGTTGAATCGATACATTTGGTGTAGGAAGTCCTAATTGTTTTGTTGTCAATTTATCTTAATTAGTACGCCGACAGAGAAAAAAAATCTCCTTTTCCTGAAAGCAGTTCGTCGCCACAATCGCCCTTAAGGTCCGCCGCCACTGGTTTGAACTTTATTGTAGAAATGAACAGAACAGAACAGAACATACGACCATCTGATACTAGCCCAGAGTTAAGCATATTCATCTAGCAAACTATACCTACCTTGGAGTGTTACAATAGCCAGTATCATTTTATTCCATGTGTCCATCCAGGCAAATTTGTGGATCCAAATGTTATTAAAAAACATATATAATGTTATTTCTTTGTAATCATCCAAAATTATGTTAAGTGTATGGGTATTTTGCATACATTGAGCGGGCAACACGCCGTATATTAAGTGGGCCGCTCTGACAGACAACTCCCGGGCCACTTTTTCCCCCCAGTCCGCCCCTGCTTTGAGGTGGCCCTTTTTTTTTTTTGCATTAAAAGGACGGATGAAGTGGGCCCCTGGCTATGTTCGCCTTAGGCCCCCAAATGACTAGGTCCGCCACTGTGTGTGTGTGTGTGTGAGAGAGAAAGAGAGAAATACAATTTGTATTGTGGTCCTGGTCATTCTACAGATGCCCTGCATGCAGAATTTTAGCGAACGATCTTAAAGATTCGAAAGAAAACACAAACCAATACATGTAGGGCAGACACACAGAAGAAGAGCTCTCAAATTCTGAATGCATTTACAAGTCCCTCAGACACACTGCATTTTAACGCAGCACAAGCTTGACCTCTGAACCCTGAGGAAAGTTCTCTGAGCCAGCTTATACTGAGAATAACTATTCTCCCTTTAATGTTACAGATACTAATAATTTTTCTCTGACAAGTAATGCTCAATAAGATCATCCAGGAATGTGACAAAAAGTATCTGTACATTAGCAAAATAGGACAAAAGCCCATAGCGAATGAGATTGTTGTTGGGTAAATTGCGTCAATCCAGATATGAATTATAGGAAGATCTCTTCACTATCAGAAGATCCAAAGCTGAGGCAGATCCTGGTCTGGTCTAGTCTGGGTCTAGTCATAGAACATGTGCTGACTGCATGACAGGTGAGGATGACACTGAGGTGCACATTCTCCTTCACTGTGAGAAATATAAACAAATTTGGGACACCTATTTTGACAGGTTTATTAGCTTATTCCGAAATGTAGGGGAACTGGAGGTATAACCTGTCGTACTTGGATAGGCAGCAGCTCTTGCTGTTAAATAGTTAAATAGAGTGCAACTGAGCCAGGGACCATACACCCATCTACACACACACACACACACACACACACACACACACCCTTGCAAATGCCATGCAAGAACATACTGCACACACACACACACATACACAGTTTTGTCTCAGATCCATGTATTTATTTCTGCTTATTACTGCATTCTGTATTTAAACCCCGTTTTTAAATGTTTTGCTTTGGCAATGAAAAAACAAATTGTCATCAAAATAAAACTCATTAAATTGAAATTGAGACAGAGAGAGGGTGTGTTAACGTGTGTGCGTGTGTGTGTGTTTGTGTGTGTGTGTGTGTGTGTGTGTGTGTGTGTGTGTGCGTGTGTGTGTGTGCGTGTGTGTGTGTGTGCGTATGAATGCGAATGTGTGTACGTGAGTAAATATGAGACATTTGCCGTAATGCATTTTAAATGCTCCTGGGAGATAAAGAACAACTGTGCAGAAAGTTCCCAACTTTTCAAACGATAATTGTTTGAAGTTGGTTAACATCCGATGAAGTTCTAATCTGATTTGAAACAAAATGATAAACAACCAATTATTTCATTCTATCGATTTGATTGATTGTTTCAGTTGAACAGTTCATCGTTTCTGTGTGTATGTGTGTGCGCGTGTGTTTGTGATTTCCTGTCTCCTTTTTTCATACTTGCTGTTGCTGAGGTCCATCGACTAACATTACTGGCCAACAGCTTAAACTTAATCACTGGAACACAAGGCAGTAATCAAAAAGAATTACGAGGGAAAGACGAAGCAAAAGAAGTTTGCAGCAACTTGGGCGAAAATGAGAGCATATAGATTTGTTGTGTCTGAGAATGCCTGATGTCCGATTTAGATGTGTTTTAATTTGACAGATTTTCTCTTTTTTTTATGGTGAGACTGTTAAAGAGCTCAAGTGCCTGTGGTGTTAGTCAATATGGTCAAGCCTGCCTGCCAACATCCTACCTGCCTCCCCTGCAAATTTAGGCCAATTAGCAGCTCTAGCAAAAGGTCGGCCTGGCAACAGTGATTCTGCCGAGACCCAACCAGACTCTTGCCCACACACTAACACACACACACACACACACACACACACACACACACACTGTCACAGACGGCAAGGGGAGGTGAGCTGCTATGGACATTTCTAACCGTCTCTGTTAGTGCCAACTCCAGGTGCAGGAGCAAACCAATGTTGTCACAGGCGTGGCGTGTGAATGTGCGTTGTGTGAAATAACGCACGTCATAACAGAGAGACAAATCTGCATCTGAGGCTAGGGGAGTTTGTTCAGCTGTGAGACTCATTCCTTGGTCTGATCCTCAGGTACTCAACAATCTGTCAGTAACAAGTGAAAGACACACACAGTTAGTGTTGGCTTGGAAATCAAAACCCTGGATGGATGCATTGATGATGAGGTAAATGCACTACTGTCACTGTGAATCAGTGTGTGTGTGTGTGTGTGTGTGTGTGTCTGAATACACTTGTTTTTGTTTGTACGATTGTGTGTGTGTGTGTGTGTGTGTGTTTGTGTGTATGTGTGTGTCTGAATACACTTGTTTTTGTTTGTACGAGTGTGTGTGTGTAGGAATATGAGACAAACACCTGAAATCAGTGCACACTGAAAAACCGTAATGCAGTTAATTCAGTCTGAATGTATACAGTGAGGACAGAATCGTGTGCTGTTGAGCGTGACAGCAGAGGTCAAATGTCAGGCTCACCCTTCCTCTCAGATTAGGCTTCTTGTGTCCACCTGTCAGAAGGCATCGAGCCACTCCACTGCTCTCAGCCCAAGTGTGTTTACCACGGCCGCTGAGTCACGCACACTGTTTACGCCAACACAGGTAGGGACGGCCGCTAACAGGAAGCTAATCATTCAGAGAATAAACAATGACGACTGAACGCACCTCATGCTCGAGTCATTCAAATGATTTAATTTGTTTATTTGTTTGTTCATCTGTTTAGCGTTTGCCTCTCACAACCTACAAGAACAAATATGTTAGTATGTGGGTGCTCTGCAGTTAAACCACTGAGTTACATGCTCTGGCAGTGGAGCCATAAGAAAAAACGTCCAACACTGCAACACACAGACACACTGCAACATACACACTAAAACACACACATACTGCAAACCACACACTGCGACCATCTATTTTCAGCTGAGAATGAAAAAAAGAGATTGTGAATACCTGAGAGATGATTTCACACCTTTGATTTCATACAGAGCGAGCATTAGCCACCTCATGGGGTGTGATGATTAGCATGGTCACCTGTTACGCTATCAGTTAACACAGAGCGGGAGAGATGGCGGCAGCCGCTGTGGGTTAAGCAGGACACAGAGAGAGGCTAGCCTAGCCACTGTGCTCAACGCTAACGGGAGAAATCACAGCTGAAGGTCAGTCTTTTGCTGATATCCCAGAGCATGGCTTCATGCAATATGCATCAGGACTTAATATGAAATGAAAGAAACATGATGAAGGGTCTCCTGGAACGCAGAACAGGAGAACCAAGCAGAGGAAGCAGGGGCGAGGGAGACTGAAAGAGAGAGATAGAGGGAGAGAAAGAGACAACTGAAGTGAGAAAAAAGAGAGGAAGAGAAAAAGAATAAGAGGACAGAGCGAGAGAGAGAGCGAGAGAAAGAAAGAAAATGGGGAGGGAGAGAAACCAAATGACAGCCACAGACTGAAAGGGTGGGAGGGAAGGAGGAAGGGAGAGGGAGAGAGGTTCTGAGACTCTCAGATGTACGGACGCTGGAGAGGAAACATTCACTTACCCAGTCCGCAGAAAGCGCTACTGTGTCTTTTCATGTTTTTTATTGTTGACTGTACTAAACCTGCAGCTGACGGCATAATCAACACTTCACCGCCCTCTTACCATAACTGCGACACCCGCATCTGAACGGGATCATTCAGTCACAAGTGCAATTGAATGGAATCATGGAACTACCATGGAGGTATTATATAGACCTGGAGAGAGTATGGAAGTGCCACCTTCATTACTGTCAATGGTTGATGCTATGCTAGGGAAGCTCGGGAAGTAGCAAATTGACCACCGGTGGAAAAAAAGTTTTTTTGTTCTTGCTCTCAATATGCCTTTAAATCTCCGTTTTTGTCCTAAAAAGAACACCCCCAGAAACCTTTAATCTTCTCTATATGCCACTTGTGCATCAATGTTTTTTTAAGTGAGAGAAAACAGTGATGCGCAAGGCATGTCAGACTACTGAAAAAGGTCTAACGGGCCTTCAACCTTTTTAGGGATAAAGAAATATCGTCCCATAGGTGCTCACTTCTGGCACCATTTATACGAAAAGCCAATTACGTGCCACATAACATATGACAACTGATGCTAAAAAATAGTGGGTTGTCTATGTGGATGTTCCCGAAAACATGCCATCTCATGCACGAGTTTAGTGCAGGGCACAAGACTCCTCAGGCGTGGATGTAGACAACAGTCCTTATTTCAGGATGGCAACGACTGGCTGATGAGATTTGTGTCAAGGCTAATGCTTTTTTGCTCATACTATTACATTAGCCATATTTAAAGGCTACATTGGAAACAATAAAGAACATCATTAAATGTGTCATGTTGTGTACTATATGGGCCATTCTACCGAATTCGTGTAATATGCAGTCCCTCAACAATTAAAACTATTTACAAAACAATTAGGTATCTAGGCATAGATATTTAATTAGAACATGTTATGGTCTATATAAACCCAATGCATTACATGAGATAGTGATAAGCTAAATATATACAAAATTATCATTTATAGGGTACTTTCTATTGGGAAGTTGCTGTCCCCAACCCTGACATCTAAATTTCAATGCCTTTAAATAACACTTTTACATTTTTTTAGATTTTTTCAATGATTTAATTTCAAAGATCTTTATGATTGGGTTGAAACAGAACTTGGAATATTTAGATTTATTGTGGGTTTAATTTTTAAATCAATTTACTATACTCAAAAAATCATGTCCCTAGTTTTCATGTCACTACCGAAACACAAGAGTTTTAGTCCATTGGCTGAGCCTGTGTTTTAGCCACGACTCTGCATTTTTGACCATGCAGTGACACTGCATCTCTGTCCCTCATGGTTGAATGGTAAGTAGCTAAATCCCATAGTTTTTATATAAATGTGTTCCAAAGTCTGAAAATCGACTTGTAACCTTAAGAATTGTCACTACCGAAACGCATGTTTTCTTCAATTAAGTAAACCTTTTGGGGTTTCATGGAAAATCTTATTTTTGTATGTATGTTCACCTCTTCAAAGATGTGTTTGAAAGCCGTGTGCTTGCTAGAATTCTTTATTTATGCTTAAAGTTAGCTAGAATTGTCACTACCGAAACAGTCACTACCGAAACATATGGTAGTGACCAGATGATTTGGGTAGTGACAAAATGAAATGGTAAGTAGTTCAATCCCATAATTTTTAAATAAATGTGTTGTGTGGACTAAAGGGCGGCCCAGAGCACCTTTTGGATGATTTTGGGAGAAAAATGAACATCCATCCAACAGTGCAGTCACTACCGAAACAGTGCAGTCACTACAGAAACAGATAAATTGAACTTGAAAATTTGGTAAAAAATTCATTTCTATGGATTTCATTGTGAAAACCTTCAAGAAATATTTGTAAAAATACACTTTAGAAAAGGGAAGGAAACTCAATCTGAACAGGGCCTCGTTTCCCGATAACGATGTATCTTAACGGCCTACGTGGATTTTCGCGACATCGTACACTAAGTAGCACTTTGTATTTACGTGCGTTTCCCAACCATCAACTTAAAGTCAGGTGCACGAGCGCAACGTGCACGAGTTCTTAAGTAGCTCTTAGGAGCTGTTTACGTCAGGTTAACCTGTTTACGTTAATTGCTGTGAAATTAGCTAGCCTATGCGTGCATCGAACGTGCAATGTGCACTAAATTCGGGGCGGGGATAGTAACGCCATCTCCAGCAGAGAAGCCTATTTAAACTGTGTTCCCATTGTAAGGACATTTATTACGATCTGTCTGAGAGTGGGCTGTCAAAGCTAGCATCATCAAAGTCATACAGTACAGTAGGCTACATACATTCAATAAAATTAACCTACATTTGAGTCCAACTGCATGACCATTCTTGCCCTACACTTACCCTTACAATAAAGAAGTGATCCTATTTCAACCATAACTTCATTTTAGATAATGTCTTTCTTTATGACATTTAGTTTATAGTTTAGACAGCAACGTTGACATCTACAGTATATTCAACTGCATCCACTACATAATCTCAAACTTTATTTGTTGGTAACTCTCCAAAAAGGCTACCATTAACACATTTCTTAATGAAAAGGAAACATGCATCACAATAATACTTCAGTGTAACCTGTACCTATGTGGAGTGCAAATATGTCTTGCCATTACACTACCCAAAAGCCCTACGTCTGCTAACACTACAGAATGCATAATTCCTACGGGCAATGCACTAGTTTTGTATAGCCTAATCTTTATTTTCAAATACTCAATATTCTTTATTTCTATTTTGATGGGAATAGGCAGGTGAAACAATGACATTCTCATGATGTGCTATACACAGAAACATCGTTTGGATTTCTTCTACATAATATACAACCATCTAGCTAGAAGCTACCATACAAGCCAATGGAGTGGTGGCATAAGCGCTAAATGTGCCATCAAACTACTGTTTGAAAGCTTCAGTCAAGACCTAAATACTCTGCATTGGTCGCGTAGCACATTTCCGATCAAACCGAGTCATTATAAACATATAAAAAGTTGTGTAGATAGCTTTATTCATGTAAAATATTCCTCGCTTCAAGTAGCCATGTTTTTTTTTTTTAATTCCCGTTTCTTCCGAACGACGGTCGAACGACGCCCCTGGTGGATTACATCGCTAAGTGTGAAGTTACTACTGGTCCTGACTGTAGCTGCCAAACACTTACCACACGTAGAAGTCCTCTCAATGAAAGATACACTTAAGCTAAGTGTGGCGTTGGGAAACCCGTCTGCAACGTAGGAATCCTCTTACGAGCGATTTCAAGTGCTTTTTAGGCTAAGTGCGCGTTCGGGAAACGAGGCCCTGGTCAATAATAATACTTTTTTACTATAGTAAATGTGATGTTTCGGTAGTGACAATTTTTGGAAGAGGAAAAACATTCCGACACATTCTGAAAATACAATATAAAACTTGACTGTTCTTTTACTAGATATGTGTACTTTAGATATGGTACAATATACATACGGACAAAGTTTTGGGAATAAACCATAAAAAAATTCAAAATATATCCGACATGACTTTGCATCAATTCGGTAGAATGGCCCATATAGGCTGGAGACATTCATTTTAGTTTATGTCTAGGCCTATGTGGAAGTTAAACAACATTTTATATTAGCACCTATTAATATTATTATTGCTGTGTTCTGTACAATACAAGTCTAGATTTTGAATGCGTAAAAATGTAGTTTTTTTTCCTAAATCCTGCTTATTGTAATCATATGTAATGGCCAACGCCTCTTGTAGGTGATTAATAGAAGACAGTATTTTTTTAGTGCCTGTTGTCGTATGTTATGTGGTGCCTAGTTGGCTATTATATAAATGGTGCCTGACGTAAGCACCCCATGGGATGACATTTTTAAGTGATGGTCAATTTGTTGCTAACTTGCTGAAGCTAAAACGCCAATTTCTGACCCACTGGGAATCACTGATCGACATTACAGGTAATCAAAAGGTAAGCGTTCAGGAGATAGGCATACATGCTGATGAGGTGTCATCAAACAGAGGGATAATACAGGGCAGTTATTCTACACCAGTCAAAAAAAAAATACTGAAAATACTCAGACCATTTGTGCAGCTGTATCAAACAGACTCAATAGTATAGCAGGTATCGACACGTAGGGAAGAGGATGAAGTGAAAAAGCGATGGCAAGACATAAAAGGGTCAACAAAAGTAAAGGTTAGCATGGTACAAATGAGCAAAACTTGTGCTGGGAATACTGATTCTGGAAGCTTCTCCTATTCCCGCATCTACCTCGCGACCTGAATTACACCTGCCTTTCAAAGACGGAACATTTTCCCCGCAGAAGAGACGAGCCCTGTCCCCTGCAGTTCTCATGCATACAACGGAATACGGAATCAGTCTCTCTTTGTGAATCTCCTCCCATCATTCTACCCAAAACTCCCACTTTTCCCCCTCCCATGAATGCAATGAATGCATTGACTCCCATGAATGCATATGCATAAGTCAGTAAACCGCAAGCTCAGCAGGCGGAATGCGATTTACGCCATGTGCAGTCTGTTTGTGCCATGTTTTTGGACGCACGTTGCGACAAAATTACACCCAAATTGGGCACTAACATTTCAGTGCATCTGCCCTAGGGAGAGGGACGGAGAGAGAGAGAGAGAGAGAGAGAGAGAGAGAGAGAGAGAGAGAGAGAAAGAAAGAGAGAGAGAGAGAGAGAGAGAGAGGGAGAAATAAAAAAAAACCACTGGATGCAGTGGGCTGGTAGATACCTCCACTCGATGCATCAGGCCCCCCACCACCACAACACACACACACCAGAAACACCACACACACGCACACACCCACATATTGAATCAGACACACACACCCACCTGCATGCGTGATGTCTCCAGGTGCGTTGGTGTGCTAACGAGACACACTGGGACTTATTTGGGGGAGTTGGGAGAGCAGAGTAAACACAGTCTGTTTGCGGCGCCCGCCACGGCTGTCTCAGTGTGTGTGTGTGTGTGTGTGTGTGTGTGTGTGTGTGTGTGTGTGTGTGTGTGTGTGTGTGTGTGTGTGTGTGTGTGTGTGTGTGTGTGAGTGTGTGTGTTGAAGGCTGAGATTAGAGGTGAACTCCATCGCTTATCTCCCAAAGCAGAAAAATAAATACTTTTTTTACTCTATTCGCAGCTCATGAAAAAGTGTCTGTTGTCTGTGTGTGACGGAGTCGTGCATAGCTCATGGGAGGCACATGGAGGTGGGTGTGTTAATGCAGCATGACTAAGCCTCTGTGGAGAGCAAATGTATACCGAGCTTATCTAATGACGAAGACTCTCAATTGATCAGTTTTCTCTTTGATGCTGTGTCTGTCTTTATGTCTCTCTTGGTCTTTACTTACTTCCACTATCTGTGTGAATGTGTGGGTGTATGAATGTGTTTGAGTGAGCATGTGTATGTGTGTATGTGTGTATGTGCGCTAGCGTGCGTGTGTATGTGTATGAATGTGTTTGAGTGAGCTTCTCTGTGTGTGTGTGAGTGTGTGTGTGCGTGCGTGCACTGCACATGTGTTGTATGTTGTCTTTGGCTGAGCTTACATTGTGTGGATGGAATGAGGATGAGGATGGTGATGAAGAGCAACTCCACAGTTTACATGTGCCTACAATGTGTGTATCTGTGTGTGTGTGTGTGTGTGTGTGTGTGTGTGTGTGTGTGCTTGTGTGTCTGTGTGTGTGTGTGGGGGTGTATGAATGTGTGTTTGAGTGAGGAGCACAAGGCCTGTGAGGGACCGAGGCAGTCACCCCACATTATTGGGATGTGGGCGACTGCACTTGGTGGTGTAGATGGGGAAAAGACTATAAAAATATACATCTATTTATTTATATACAAGGGGACTCTCTGCAGTACCCCTAAACAATTATACACACAAAATGGACTAATGAATCAAAATTCAAACGGTACTCAAAGTAACACAAGTCCCTGGACTCCTAGGCACCTGCTTGGCCCATTTAGGCCCAAATACCTGTACACTCGAGGTACATGCCAGGCCCCAAACTAGCCCCTGAAACTAAGCACGATGCTAAGTACATTCATAAAACTAGGTAAACAAAACAAAGCACACAGTAGCCACACGGCTAGACACAGTGACCCTTCCTCAAACCAGGTAAGCACTACGCCTTCCTGCCTCTCAGCAGCTATTTTTTCCAGTGATTTCCTCCTCATGGAAATGAGGCTCCTTTAAATAGGACACGGCCACTTTGGGATAATTAGTCCTATTAGCTCCCCTTTGGAACCAACCACTGTCGTGGGGAAGCCCGGACCCAACCATTGGGCTGGGGGAGGCACAGTCTTTTAAAGGGGCAACCTCCCTTCTCTCTGCCACAGTGAGAAGGGATGGAATCCACCTCCTCACAAGGCCAATTTGGTAAATGACTAATAACATAAATTAAACTTCATGATAAAGGAACCCTGAAAGCAATACCGAGGGATATAGGCTCTATAACCCTTAGAGTGCACTGCTGGATAGGTGAAATACATGAACCCATCTAACCTCAAACACACTCAAGGCCATCAGTCATCAGTTTTGACTTAAACTTTGAACTTTTCATCTTTTTACAGGTACATACAAGATGTAAATACAGTACATAAATGTAAATAGCTGCAACATTAATGATCATAAGAGGAAGAAGTGTGTGTGTCTCTGCGTCTGTGTGTCTATAAACACACGTTTCCTTTAGACTAGCGTCACATTTTAAAACGTATCAATTGCCAAAGGAGCTGAAGGCCCTTCACCAAGAAGTATGGCCATTTTCTTTTCATCAAAATATTCAACGGTTGGTATATTTTGGAGTAATTTAGGGTAAAAGGTCTGTCTATCTGTTGGTCAGATTGAGTTTGTACAGTTTACTGGACTCCATGATTGTGTTTCTGGATTCTTCAGTTATTTTCAGAGACTGAGAAACAAATTTGGTGCCTGTAACTGCGTGAACAAACTACACTACTTCCAAGAGCTGCATTGGGGAGGAGGGGTCCATGTCAATGACTGCGTAATCAACTACACTGAACAGCATGTGATCCTCCCTAAAGAGTAGCCCGCTGATCCAGTCACACTCTATGTACAGGCCTAAGGCCTTTTGGTATACTCACTTGCAGCCCTGCACACGGACAGTTGCAGACAGCTGCGGACAGTTGCAGCCATGCACATAGACAGCTGCGGACATCATGGATGTGTAGTTGTTATACTCTTTGATCTTCTTTGAGTTCGTAGTGCAGTTGGTGCTCTTGGAGCATAGTGGCACAAAAAAATGAGAAGGTACACAGACGTTCGCACAGAGCTGCATGGAAACTCCATACTTACGAAGTATGATCAAGCCATAAGGCTCGACAGAGGTGGACTTACTCTTTACCACTTTTTATTCACAACACAGTCCAGGCGGTTTCTCCGAGTGAGGGTTGGTGTACGAAATAGGGCATTTCTACCAAACACAGGGCTATTGCCTCATGGGTCAGTTTGGTCAGGTTCCTGTTCTTGCATCAAGGTCTTCACACAGGGGCACATTACCTGGGCCTGGAAAGGGCCTGTTTCCCATAGAATAGTGAGTCTAAGCTCCTCTTTCAAATAGAGGCAGTCTGCTGGAGGACCATAGACTGTACTAAAACATTTGTTTTGTTTTGACATGCCGATCTCGTTGTCAGTGTTTCTCCAGCAGTGCGATTTTCCTGTTGAGATAACAGAAATGTGTTTGGCAAGACTCTCCATAAACAACACTGAGAGTCCTCCTGAGGCTCGACCGCGTCTCGACCACGTCTCACCGCTTTTGCTTTGTGGAAAGATATCATTAATTCCCCATAACCTGAGGGGCAGTGGGAGTGTCTCTGCTGCACCATGTTTCAGTCAGGATGAGTATGTCAACATTTGCAATTCTCTCTGAAATCAAAACATCCAGGATTCCTACTTTTCAGACCCAAGGCAGAGGAGTTAAGGGTCTGATAAAATGTAATAAACTATATAAGTAGTAATTTATGTTAACATATATTTACAGAGGTCTGTATTGTACAGACAATACAATTGAGGTGCACAGAGATCATTTGTATTGATGAGTGTGTGTGATGAAATGCTGTGGGTCTCTAAGAACTCCTTTCCTCAGGAGCTGCTGGACTTGCTCTGTGGGACTTCAGACCCTTGGTGTCTCTCACCTTGTGCCCGGAGAGCCACCTCTGAGGGTCCAGGTACTGTCCGTTGGAGTCCATTAGGAGGCCGACGTGCTGGCTCTGTGTGTCCTGTTAATTAGAGCCAGGATCCAAGGAAGAAGGTGTCAGGGGTTGAGGGGAGGAGGGTTTAGCAGAGGAGGATGGTGTGATGGTGGGATATGATTGGGGGGGGGGGGGGTAGTGAGCTGCTCCACCTTGGTCCTACTCTCCCTGTCATGCAATATACATTCAATATACAGTGGCTGGCAAGAGTTTCCCCCCCTGGAAAGTCATCACCATTTTTTGGTTTACTAAAGATACTTTCACTTCTCAATCAGTGTTTTCATTGCAAGCACCTATGCTATGGTATATTTCTAAATGCTAAATAAGTCATTTGTTGACTAAAATTAAAAATACATAAATTAAGAACTGAAATATTCTGCTTGCCTACGTATTCAATCCCTAAACATTAACACTTGGTGGAAAACCTCTTTGCTGCAATAACAGCCTTCAGTCTTTTGCTCTGAGTCATCACCAGTGGTGGACAATGTGCTGCAGGGTTGTCTCTCTATTGTCAGTGGTAGAATGTATGTAGAACATCTAGGTTCATGGGATGGAAGTCCTTTTCTACCATAGATTCTCAGTAGGATATTGATCACTGGGTCATTCTAGAATATTCATTTTACTTTTTGAGCCTAAAGAGTAGAGTAGGTTATCCCTCTCCCAAGGCTTAGTTTTACAAGAGGTGTTTTGTTTGTGATATTGTGCAGAATTGATTTCCATTCATTCTCCCTTCACTTCTAAAACGTTTCCATGCTCTCCATTGCCCTCATATGACCATAAAAAGCAACCTCCAAACATGCTTTAAAGAAGATCTTATAAAACACCCTCCAGTAGAGTCCAGTTTTAAGGAGAGCTCTTAAGATTGTAGACTGTACTGTGGAGGCCTCCCTCACCAGTCAATATCTCCCACCAGTGCTTGGTTTGGGGCACAGCCTTTCCCAAAAAGGCATCTGGGGGGTCTGATGCAAGCAACTTCCACTTCCTTCAATCTCCAATGGTGCTTAACTGGGCATAAACATTACTTGGATATTTTTTGAGTCTTTTTCTCACTTAATAAGCTTTTACTCCCTTTCATTTCCTCTGTATTTCACAACCTGGCTGATGACCCTCAGACAGTGATTTTGTATCCAGGCAACGGTCTCTTGCTTTGACTTCTCATAGGCAGAACCTAATTATGATTAATTATGGTCAAATAAGTGGCATGTCCTCATCATTTCATCATGTGTGAATACTTTCATCTGCCTGAATCTGAAATTCAAAAGCATAGGGGGTTGAATACTTATGAGAGTAGTACATTTTTTTTTTAATTTACTTTTCAATGTTAACAGACAATATATTTTACCTTTGGAAATATACTAGGCCATAAGTGTTTGCAAATAAATATACTGATTGAAAAAAAAACTGTGTGTATCGTTTGTAAGTGTTTAAATGGGGATGAATTTCAGGGTGGTTGAATACTTTTGCAGGCCACTGTATAATTAAAATGTGCAAATAGAATAGACTTCCAAGATGGTATCATTGTTGGAATGTAAGGTAATTAATAGTAAATAAAATATATTATAATGGAATCTCTCTCTCCTTCCTTCTCTGTCTCTCTATCTCTCTCCCTCCCTCTCTTCATCCTTCTCTCACTCCTTTCCTTCCTCCCTCTCGCTCTCACTTTCTCCAGCTATCCTTTCTCTCCCCCCCTCTCTCCTTTCTTTCCTCCCTCCTTCCCTCTTTCACTTTCTCCAGCTCTCCCTTTCCCTCTCCCTCCCCCTCTCTCTCTCCTTTCCTCCCTCCCTCCCTCTCACTTCAACTTCTCTAGATCTTCCTCTCGCTCTCCCTCCCTCCCTCCCTCTCTCTCTCTCCCTCCCTTTCTCTTCTGTAGGATGTCCAAGAGGCCCAGTGGATGTGCTGTGTGAGTTCCTGTTTGCCCCGGCAGGACTCCAGGAGGAAGCAGCCTCTCCTGCTAAACTGCACTGCAAATGGCCATCAGTGACATGAGGCAAACACAGTGAAGACTAGGAATACCTGAGAAACACAGGGTCTTAAAACCACTCATCATAGTGTCAGAAAGGCATACTTGTATTAATGATCTCTATATGCTAAATACAGTTAATGAGCCTTTCAGAAAAGATTTTTTTTTTGCAAAGCTATTTCAAACAAATGTATGCATTTATTTAATCTTACAGAAATCCATACAATACGAACATGTAATTACACATGCAATTCAACGTTATTTTATTGCATTAAAGGAGCTCACATATCCATGAACTCCTTCATTGACACGCCAAATAAAGAAAAGTACAACGTGTAATTTTGCTAATGTAAGAAATTCTGCTTATGAAGTACTATAATTATTTAGCAGACACCTTTGTGACAGAGTTACAGTGTACCGCAGGCCGGCTACCAGTAGCTGCCTGCTGCAACAATGAACCCCCCCCCCCCCCCCCCCCCGAGCCCCCATTCACATTAGCCGTGTGTTTGTGTCGACTGAACGCTCAAATGGTCACTTATTTGCCTGCCTTTGACACCCGCGCTCGTAATGAGAGAATCAGTCATGTTAGCTGTTAATCCCGGTCAAGGCTGCATGATTACTGTGCTATTTTCTCTCACCGCAAGCCGTCAGCCCCGGCCTTTCTGTCACTGCCGGATTTATTTTGAGGTACGCGCCGAGCAAATTTAATTAAAACCAATTTGTGAATAATTGAATTGTTTCATCCAATCACCGCGACTCGATTTGTTCTCCTGTAGGAATGAATTCATTTTCACATTTTTAATTTTTGAGTTGTAAATGTTAATATCGAGCCCCATGGACCTGCCACCCCGGAGATGAGATTATCACAGTTAAACAGCAGCGGCACGTAGAGCCTCCATGTAAAAACACTGCGGAGACCATGGCAGAGTATTTAAACCAACGTTGGAGAGCAGCAGCAGGGATGATAAACATTAAACAATTTGTTGATAAATAATTTCTCCAATAATGTGTCACCACAACAAATGAATACAATGCTCTTTACAACGCCAAAACAAAATGCTCCGTTGTTGACAATGGCATCACATGTTCAACACAAACAATTAAGTTGATCATATATCAGTCATACATTCTCACTCCAAGATTCTCACTCAGGATTTTCTACTTAACAGCTCATAGGAGTGTACAAGCAGTCCTTCACTGCATAACCTGAGTTATGTAATAGATATTATATGATGCTTTTCATTAATTCAATCATTAGCCTGTAACTGCCTCAGAGGTGTGTGTGTGTGTGTGTGTGTTTGTGTGTGTTCTGTTTAAGTCAAATGTTGTGTGATTCTGTGTGTAGTCTGCGTTTCTTTGTGCACCAACATATATGTGTGTGTGTGTCTATGTATCTCTCTGTGTGTGTGTGAGTGTGCTTATCTGTGTGTATGTGTTTGTATGTGTGTGTGTGTGTGTGTGTGTGTGTGTGTGTGTGTGTGTGTGTGTGTGTGTGTGTGTGTGTGTGTGTGTGTGTGTGTGTGTGCGTGCGTGTGCGTGCGTGCAGTGCAGTATGAGTGTATGTTGCGTGAACTCTGCCCTGAGCCGCTGCATGCGTGTTTGCCTTTATCTCCTCATGCACGCACTAAACATTCAGGACGTGCTTTCCTTTGACAGCATAGCCTGCACACATTATGTGATAGATATGATATGAAGCTTCTCAACCATGCAACATTAGTCTGTGTCTGCCTCTGGTGTGTGTGAGTGTGTGTGTGTGTGTGTGTGTGTGTGTGTGTGTGTGTGTGTGTGTGTGTGTGTGTGTGTGTTGCCTCAAGTATGACTGAGGGATGTTTCACTTTCATCATGTGCAGTGCATTAGGCAGACACACACCTCACACTGACCCAGACACAGGGATGGCTCTGGCTCAGGTCTGGTCACACTGCAAAAATGCCCCTCTAGATTTAAGACAAATAATTACATATTTAAGCAGGATTTTGCTTAAAACAAGCAAATTTGGCTGCCAGTGCGTTGAGCAAATTTGGCTTGTTAAGATTTCTTAAAATAAGACCATTACTCCAAAAGCACAGAATGTACTGAAATAAGACTACTTCCACTCATTTCAAGACATATAGTTATCTCAAAATAAGCCTGATTTCACTCAAATCTAGTGAACTTCTGAGGCATTAGTACTTGAAATAAGAGACAATTCAAGCACAGAATGTCCTGAAATAAGACTAATTCTACTTATTTCAAACCATGCAGTTACCTCAAAATAAGCCTAATGTCACTCAAATCTAGTGATCTTCTGAGGCATTAGTACTTGAAATAAGAAACAATTCAGGCTTCTACATAAGACCACAAATTCTTAAAATAAGAGTAAAATTTAGACTGACAACACTGATTTCAAGTCATATAGTAACTTCCAAAGAAGTCTGTCATCACTCAAACCTGGAGTACGTCTAAAGCTTTAAGTTACTTCAAATCAGACCAATAGATCTTAAAATCATGGAAACATTTCACAACATATTATTCATCACTGTTTTATTACCCTGTTAATGAAGAAAACCAATAACAGGTATTGACAATAATGAACAATATTAAGCATCAGAATGCTTAAATGTACTTAATTACATATTACACATAATGATTTTAGTTAACTGTCAGACATAAGGTACATTGACATCTAACATAAACGATAACAATTCAGCAACACATCAAACAGTCGGAAATCATCCAACAGCCAACAAATCATTAACAAATTTAGCTGGAAATACATTGGACATTGTGTTACTGTGTGCTGTCCTGACCTCCAGACATATAGAGAAAGAGATAAAGGGGGGGTGGGGCATAGAAAAGAGTGACATACAGAGAGAGGTTGACAAAGAGGAGAGGGAGAGACAGACTAGGTTTGGATGAATTCTTGCCGGTTAGCAAGCACCTTTTTATATGTTGTCATCTTTTCACTCTCGTCAATAGAATCTTTCAGTACATCTGTTTGTATTATGGACAATAGCGTAGCAATTCACTTGGAATAGGTGAACTGGCACACATAGCAACATCCCATCAGTATCATGAGGGACTCCGGAAGCATGTCCCTTGGCAAGGTCGTCAGTGGGGTATTGCTTACTGTCGGAAGCACATTGTTGGAGTCGATGATGAAGACAGGACTGCTAAGCGGCCTTTTACGCAAGAAGACATTGGGGTCCTCAGATGGCTGAAAGCAACAAATTGGGGGAGGGGGGCAGAATGAAGTTAAACCAAACACATGAAATTCACAAATGAAACCATTATGTACTGACACTAAAACCCATCTCAAGGACATTGTGAAGTGCCTCACTTGCTGACTTGAGTTTTCTTGGAGGGACGGCTGAGGAAGGGAACATTTTTAGGAGAACCTCCAACAAGGCAATGATCTGTGCAGCTGCAAACAAAGGGGTAAGAGTGAATCAGCAATATTTATGATGTCTCTGAAACTATGGATACTTAAGAGCACTGAGGATTCAAGGAAAAGAGTGAAAGCATATCGGCTATGTGGCGATAATGACCAGGAAAACATGCATAGCCAGTCTAGCCACAATCTTTGGCTTTATCAATGCAACCATCTTCTATCATACCTACTATTATAGACTTACCTTCCAGAAGTTACTGTGTTGTCATGTCCAATTGCTCCATCTGTAATTTAAAGAAAAGGGTTCTTACTCTTTCAGAAAGAAAAAAATCTTGAACTTCATGTCAAAGCTTCTGTCAGTGTGGGGGATCCTTAATATAGAGTAGCTAGCCAGCTAAGAGCTAACTGCAGCTACTAGCTATTATATCACCAACATTCACACTAAATGAGTCCTCTAAACTTGCTTACTTTTCACAGACAAGACTAATAGGGACACTTTCTGACATTGTATTACCTGGCACTAGTTAAAAACATACGTTAGCGTAGTCGAAATGTGCTTCAATGTGCTAGGTTAGCCGTCTTAGCTAACGCCAACTGTGCTAGCTTTGTTTGCTAAAAAGTTTATAACTTCAACCAGAGGTCTTGGTCATTTACGATACATTTTGGTTTTCAATATCGCTGACGAATTACCAAAGTAGGCAGAAGTTAAATTATGTGAGCTTACCTTTAGCTTTTGAAGTAGAAAGGCACGATGTTTTCTTCAGCTGTTGTACTTGCTTCAGTTCACATCACTGGCATGCAGCCTCAGAGACGTTTTGAGATGTGTTCGAGTGAATCCGATCGTGCCACCAAGTTAGAGGAAAACTTGTGGTTTATGACGACACTTCTGACTGAGCATCTTGTGCTCAGTGGTAATCCACATGTATCTCAAGTATATTTGACTGTGTTTTTTAAGTGATTTAGGTCACTTGAACTACATGGTGCAATTAAGTGGTTGTTAAAACTCATATCTATTTGAAAATAACTTGAATTATGACCTTTAATCCGTTAAGAAAAAAACAAGCGAATTTATGCTTGAAATTAAACGTTTTCAACTTAAAATAAGACTCCCACACTTAAAGTGGATTATTTTAAGATCTAGTACTCAAATCTAGTTTAAAAGAACTCAAATTAAGTGCAAATGTGCTTATCAAGACAGCCCAAGTTATATTTGCTTGAAATAGGTAAAAATAACCTTACCAAGAAAGCACTAGTTAAGTACAATTTAGCTAGAAACAAGACCAACTAGATTTTTCATCTTAATATAAGAGTAATAACACTAGGTTAGAAAAGCATTTTTTGCAGTGCAGAAGCTGGTTTGGACTCGGCAGAGCAGAGGAATGAGGTGTGTAGCGAATCCATCCCTGGTAAACAGAGCGAGGGATCAGTGGAGGACGAGGAGGAGGAAGGGAGCCGTCGTCAGGAAGGGGCGTGGTGGGGTTTACAGTAGTGGCCGGTCAACAGGGGTGTTAATCAGGTAAGACGCACACACACACACACACGCACACAAACACACACACACATACACCATCTCATCTCCAGAGATGGCTTTACTACCCTGCCTGTGCCTTCTCTCTGTGGTCACACATGAACCACTTTCCAGCTCAAATCCACAGCTCTCTCTCTCTCTCTCCCTCTCTGTCTCCCTCTTCCTCTCTTTCTCTATCCTCTCTACCCCTCTCCTCCCTCTCCCTCTGTCTCCCTCTCTGTCTTTCTCTCTATCTCTCTGCTCTCTCTCCTCCCTCTCTCTCTCTCTCCCTCTCTCTCTCTCTCTCTATCTCTCTCCTCTCTCTCCTCCCTCTCTCTCTCCCTCTCCCTCTTTGTCTCCCTCTCCCTCTCTATCCTCTCTACCCCTCTCCTCCCTCTCCCTCTGTCTCCCTCTTTCTCTCTCTCTCTATCTCTCTCCTCTCCCTCTCCTCCCTCTCTCTCTCTCCCCATAGCTATGCCAGCGGATGCCAGCCATCCTAGATTCCCTTCTTTAATTCTGTCATTTGATAAAGCCCTTTCAAAACCACTTTCACAACCAAAGTCATTTCTGCTGAGTAGTTTGCTGGAAACCATTTTCTCCCACGTTTTATAAAACTCTAGTCACAGGCTAAAGGCTAAAAAAAAAGAGAAAAAGAACAGCCCACACTTCTCCGTTGTGGTTCAGGAGATTAAAACAATATTAACTTTCCAGGCAAACCAAGGCGGCTAGCCCGCTGTTGTGTGTTGGGCTGTGTTGTGTTTTGTTGTGTAATACTTCCTGGGGGAATTCTCTGTAAATAAGTTTTGTCGCGCGGCCTTAGTCTCCCATCAGGCTGCTGATTAAAACACTTCTCCCTACCAGCAGAACTACACGGCTGCACACACGTCACTGCTGCTAGTTCGCTCTGGGCACACAGCCTGGCAGGTGATGACTGTGGAACAGCAGGAACCCTGGGAAATGTATGCAAAAGCAGATGTGTGGAGATTGTGTACACGTGTTGGCCTGTTCACTATGTGCTACATACCTATACCGGAGCTGTGATAGATAAGAAACCATATTGGGGTGTGTTCATGCAAACGCTTTTAAACTCGATCATTTCTATTTGTTTTTTTTTGTTTTGGGTTCTTCGTAATCTGTCATTTTTCCCTCTGCTTCTTTTCTCTCTTCTTCTTTTCCATCTTCTTCTTCCTGTTCTTTTTCTTCTTCTTCTTCTTTCTCTTGTTGTTGTTGTTCTTTTACTTCCTTTTCACCTTCCCTCTCTTCTTGTCCTTCTCTTTTCTCTCCCTCCTCTGTGGAGAAGCCATTCTCATTACCAGAGAGGGAGGTGAAGTGATGGGTGATTCAGAGCGGACTCTCAGCCATGTCTTTCACAGATCATTGGCCCCCATTGAGATGCTACTCAGGTACAGAGGGGGAAACCAAAGGAGAGAGAAGCTACACCACCCTCCTCCTTTCTCTTATCTTTCTTCTATTCTTTTCTTATCCTCTTTTCTTTTCTTCTTTCCACTTCTCTTTTCTTCTCTCCTCTTCTGTTCTTATGCAGAACAGAATTTTTCTCTCAGGTATCCACTTTTCATTAAGCATTAGGCTTGGGTATGATATAAATTAGGTCATCTTTGTAATATAATATAACAATACAATATTTGGTAATTCACATTACAACTGCAATTACCAATCATTAGACTATATTAACAGCTGTCAGATTATAAATAAATACATTTGTATTATGACAGTACTATTACTAACACTGTTGCTAAAGCATTAGCGGGCACAGCACAACATAAAGATGTTTATCCACATGCTGGTTGTGTTTAGTACGCAGATGCTGGTTGTGTTTAGTACACAGATGATGGTTGTGTTTAGTACACAGATGCTGGTTGTGTTTAGTACACAGATGATGGTTGTGTTTAGTACACAGATGATGGTTGTGTTTAGTACACAGATGATGGTTGTGTTGAGCAAACATTTACACGGACCATACAATCCAGTTTTCTATTCATGCCTTCTGTACACGATCTCTCTGTGGATATGTGTGTGTGCCTTTACGTAACAGGAGTTCTTCTCTCTCTGGGTTGTGTGGTCTTTTTAAAAGTGAAGTGACGCCACAACCAGCCTGAGTCAAGCTGCTTCTATCACTCTCTGACATCAAAGAAAATAAAACAAAAGTCAGGCAGGGAGTGTGTACGCGAGCCAGACGCCTACACACACACACACACACACACACACACACACACACACACACACACACACACACGCGCGCGTCAAGCCAGACGCCTACAGCTTCTCTGTAGCTCAAGAGGCAGTGTGGGGATGGCATTCGAACTTATTATAGGCCTACGGCTCCTCACTATGTTGCAGAAAGGTTCATGGAATTAAATGGGCCATTCAAGCAGTCAGAAGTCCGATATTTCTTTCCACAAATGTACAAAGGTCGTTTTACAGAATTGAATGAAATACATGTTTGTGGATAGTGAAATATTTGTGGATCACACATTTGTGGATTGCCTTCTGTGGGTAATGAATAATAAAGGCCAATAAAAAGTTCCATGGTACCATGCAAGTGGCTCAGAACATTTGTTTGGCTTATCTGAATGTTCATTAAATGGATCTCCTCATGGGGAATCTATCCATGAGGTCTCTGTCTCTCACAGATGGAGCCAAAGCCGATTTTACAAGCCTTTTTACAGCCAGCAGTCTACAGAGAGCAGCCGTGCTGAAAAACACACACTGGGCTCCAATCGATGGCTCTTTTTATTTCCCAATGTGTTGTGTGTGTGTGTTTGTGTGTGTGTGTAAGTGTGTATGTGTATGCGTGCATGTGTGTGTGTGTGTGTGTGTGTGTGTGTGTGTGTGTGTGTGTGTGTGTGTGTGTGTGTTTTTCTTCTACCTCATTCCAGACCTCAGAGTTTTTCTCCCTTTGTGTCTCTAACACAGGGATGAGACCCAATGATGAAGCCTGCTGTCCCATCCATTGTACGCGCGTCTCTGCCTGCCAGCCCTCTCGTGGTATTTTCCCACTCAATAATTCTTTGATACCTGATTTGGGCATGACAGCGTAATGATTAGCTGTCGCCGAGATGCATGTTGTCCTTTCAGCAGGCAGCTTCCGCAAACAAGAGAGGGGTGAAGCCACGTCTCTCTGATCACTTAATTGGAGAGGAAACCATGTGGTCATTTATTCTTTTATCTCCACTCACTCTCACGACCGCTGTTTATATTCTTTTCATGTTTCTTCTATTGATTTTTTTTTTTTTTTTTTGTATGGGGAGTTCTGTCATCGTCTGTTTCCAGTCTGTGAGAGCAGATGTCAAGGGAAGTGTGAAAAGCCTTTGCCTTGGCCCAGTGACTGGGTAAGCACCTAAAATGAGATCATGTGCCACGCTGTTGAGAAGCTGTTTTGATAGATTTTCAGATTCAGTAATTACATAGATGGTCTGTGTGCATGTTGTTAAATATGTGTGCGTGTGAGAGTGCACGCGTGTGTGATGTGTGTGTGGAGGGGGAGTGAGAGAAAGTGCATACTTGTATGTGTGTGTGTGTGTGTGTGTGTGTGTGTGTTTATTTCCAGGTCTCTTAATAGAAAGCTCTCATGCATGCTGTGAAAGGTTAATCTGCATATTTAAGTGCATCGCTAACCAGTATCTGCTGATGATGTCGTCCCCTACCTCCACCAATCTCTTCTCCTCTCCTCTCTTCTCCTCTCTTCTGTTCTATTCTCTTCTCCTCTCCTCTCTTCTCCTCTCTTCTGTTCTATTCTCTTCTCCTCTCCTCTCTTCTCCTCTCTTCTGTTCTATTCTCTTCTCCTCTCCTCTATTCTCCTCTCCTCTCTTCTCCTCTCTTCTGTTCTATTCTCTTCTCCTCTCCTCTATTCTCCTCTCTTCTGTTCTATTCTCTTCTCCTCTCCTCTATTCTCCTCTCTTCTGTTCTATTCTCTTCTCCTCTCCTCTCTTCTCCTCTCCTCTCCTCTCCTCTCCTCTCTTCTCTTCTCTTCTCTTCTCTTCTCTTCTCTTCTCTTCTATTCTCTTCTATTCTCTTCTCCTCTCCTCTCCTCTCCTCTCCTCTCCTCTCTTCTCTTCTCTTCTCTTCTCTTCTCTTCTATTCTCTTCTCTTCTCTTCTCTTCTCTTCTCTTCTCCTCTCCTCTCCTCTCCTCTCTCCTCCCACCCCACCCCTGCCGTGCCATGTTCTCTTTCACGTCATGAGAGAACACTCTCTCAGACAGTAAGGCTTGCTCATTTTCAGATTGATTCCCTTGGTTTCAGACCACTGACTCTCCTGAAAGGGTGTGTGTGTGCATGTGTGTATCATACATGTGCATGTGTGAATGTGTGTTCATCTGAACGAGGGCCTGAGGTACTCCCATCAGGTGGGGTGAGAAAGAGTAAAAAACAGACACACACAAACACTCAAACACATTCTCCCATACTCTCTCTTTCTCTGCCACACACACAAACATTCTCTCACACACTCTCTAACTCTCTCCCCCCCCCCCCCCCCCCCCCACACACACACACTCTGTCTCGTACACACACAGATAAAGAGAGAGACTCATACAGACACACACTTCGAGACACACATAGACAGATATACTTGCACACGCACGCACACGCAGGCACACACACAAACACAAAGAAATACACACAGACAAAAATACACATACGGCCATATAGCACATACACGCATACACAAACTAACACAAACACATGAGGAGAAGTGCACACACACACACACACACCTACTCTGGCAGGCAACCATATTGACAGTAAAGTAGAAGCAATGTTGCTGGAATTTTAAATTGTGTGGAGTTTGATTAAACTTGTCTCCGCTGCGTGCAGACAGACACCCCAACGCTTGTCACTGCAGCGACACACACACACACACACACACACACAGATCAGGCTCTCTCACTTTTTTTCTTCTCCCATTAAACTTCTCCCCATCGTCATAACATTTCATTAATTATTACTATCCTGCCGGGAAGGAGCCATGCAGCCAATCCCAACCTGAGAGATAACTACCAAACAAAGAGGCAAACTGAAAGGGTAGGGAAGAAAGACAAGTGTGTACACATAGAGAGAAAGGCAGAACAAGAGAGGGATGAGGAGAGAATCACAGGGAGTCGTAGAGATAGGGAACAGTGACAGAGAAAGAGAGAGAGAGAGAGACAGGAAGTCAGGGAAGAGAGAGACAAAGGGGAGAGAGAAACAGATAAAGAATAGAGTAGAGAGAGGGGAAAGAGAAAGCTGCAGCCATTATTAATGTGCTCAGCACACTGGAGGTCTCTGCGGATCCATGTTTTTTAATCTAATTAGCAGGGCGAGGCTTTATGTCGCCTGTCAATCAACCCCCTCAGTGTAAAGGACGAATCCTCCTTCAGAGGTCTGGACGGCAGGTTGACGAGCATTTACATAACTCCTGTTGCAATTAAGTTACACCATGGCAGGCCAATCACCTTCTGCCTCATGAAGAACAAATTAAGAAATAAAAAGACAAGAAAAAATCTCTCCCTTTTCACCAATCCCCCGCAGTGTCGTCTCCCTCTGAGGAGTCTCCATGCAGCCCTATAGCTCATCATCACAAAATAATTCTCCCAATATTGCTGCTGTGGTGACTTCTGCTCATCTATGCATGCACTGCATACATGGACATTATCATGCTGTGTGTGTCTATGTGTGTGTGCATATGCATGTGCGTTTGCGTGTGTGTGTGTGTGTGTGTGCGTGCGTGTGTGCGCCTGGTGCGTGTGTATGTGTGTCATTTAGTGTTCAAATGTATGAGGTCAATTTTGCACCCGTCAGATGTGGGATTAAGCGACACGAGGCAAATGTATAACCATGGCACACACACACACACACACACACACACACTTCACACACAGAGGTAATTGAAAAGGCTTTACATGGGCATCAGGAAAAGCACAAGATGAAAAGAAACACAAGGAGAATCACAAATTTGTGGAAGCTAATCATTTCTATTGGGACAGTAGATGCAGGAATTAAAAACTGGATTAGACACGGTTCATTGAGGCAAAGTGAACACACACACACACACACACACACACACACACACACACACACACACACACACACACACACACACACACACACACACACACACACACACACACATGGCTTTGAGGCCCAGAGTGAAGAGAAGGTGAAGAGAACCATACATTTTTGGGGACCCTTGAGTTTACATTTAAAATATTTATTGTTAAAGGTGCAGTCCTTCATTATAACCCATTACACTTCCAGTTGTTCCTTTAGCTATTTTAGCCTTTATCTAATGATTGCACTAAAATGCTGGTGCTGGTGTTTGTGCACAGTCCCTATATGGGAAACAAACAAATTGGCTCCAACCTAGCCCTACACTATTCCAGCCAATCAACACACTGCTTCAGGAGCACTGAAGGGAGAGGAGTAATTTGATGTACAGGTGAGCTTGAATACCAACAACCCTTTGTCAGAATCAAGGACAAAACCTTTTAAATAGCTCCATTTCTGCCAACAGGCTGTTGCCACATTCATATTTCAAAGAGCACCCACCATGTGTTAAGATTATAGTGTGAGACATCCCCAACTTTCTGTTGCCAGACTGCTCTGGGATATTCTAGGGGGATCCACATCTGATTGTACAGGGACGGTCCCTTCTGGAGGGAGGCTTGTTAATCTTCCTTCAGGCTGAGGTATACATTACTGGAAGAAACTAATTGATATAAAGATAATGGAGGGAGGAATTAAGAATATGATTAGACACAGTGAGATGTGGCTGACGTACTAAATAAGGCTGGTGCCTTCTGTGAGAGACTTAGTAGTCCCTCAGGCTCAATGAAAATCTATGGGTGAAAATAATTGATGTTATGATAATAGATTAATTAGAAAAATAGGTGTGACACACACACACACACAGACACAGACACACACACACACACACACACACACACACTCACACACACACACACACACACACACACACACACACACCAGCTATGTAGTTATTGGATAAGGAAATATATTAAGACAATGTGGTGTACCAAACATGCTACATACGACTGGCTCGCCTGTATTGCTTGTGAGGGCGGCCTTTTCAGTATTCTGCCAGGCAGTCAGTAAGCAGCTATGATAGCGAGCGAGAGAGAGAGAGAAAGAGAAAGAGAGAGAAACAGAGAGAGAGACATACCGAGAATGAGAGAAAGAGAGAGAGACAGAGAGAGCAATAGAGAGACAGAGAGAGAGAGAGAGAGACAGACAGGGGGAGATACACATGGAAGGAGCCTGTCAGTGCTGAGGTCAGTGCTGCGTCAGTGCTGCGTCAGTGCTGTGCCAGTGATGATGCCAGTGCTGTGTCAGTGCTCAGGACAGTGCTGTGTCAGTGTTGAGGTCATTGCTGTGTCAGTGCTGTGTCAGTAATGAGGTCAGTGCTGTGTCAGTACTCTGTCAGTGTTGAGGCCATTGCTGTGTCAGTGCTGTGTAAGTAATGAGGCCAGTGCTGTGTCAGTACTGTGTCAGTGATGTCAGTCGTATGTCATGCTGTGTCAGTGATGATTCCAGTGCTATGTCAGTGATTAGGCCGGTGCTGTGTCAGTGCTCGGGTCAGTGCTGTGTCAGTGCTGTTTCAGTGGTGTGTCAGTGATGAGGTCAGTGCTGTGTCAGTGATGTCAGTCGTATGTCAGGGCTGTGTCAGTGATGATGCCGGTGCTGTGTCAGTGATGAGGTCAGTGCTGTGTTAGTGATGTCAGTCGTATGTCAGTGCTGTGTCAGTGGTGATGCCAGTGCTGTGTCAGTGATGAGTTCAGTGCTGTGTCAGTGCTGTCAGTCGAATGCCAGTGCTGTGTCAGTGATGATGCCAGTGCTGTGTCGGTGATGAGGTCAGTGCTGTGTCAGTGCAGTGTCGTTGATGTGGTCAGTGCTGTGTCAGTGACGAGGTCAGTGCTGTGTCAGTGATGATGCCAGTGCTGTGTCAGTAATGATGCTAGTGCTGTATCAGTGGTCAGGTCAGTGCCGTGTCAGTGCTGAGGTCAGTGCTGTGTCAGTACTGTGTCAGTGATGTCAGTCGTATGTCAGTGCTGTGGCAGTAATGATGCCGGTGCTGTGTCAGTGCTCAGGTCAGTGCTGTATCAGTGCTCAGGTCAGTGCTGTGTCAGTGCTCAGGTCGTTGCTGTGTCAGTGATGAGGTCAGTGTATGTGTGTGTGTGTGTTCACGTTTGTATGTGCATGTCCATATGAATGTGTGTCCATGAGTTTGTGCGTGTGTGTATGTGGAGGTATGCATTTGTGTGTGTGTGCCTGTGTGTGTGTATATGGGTGTATGTCCATATTTATGTGAGTCCAAGAGTGTGTGTGTGTGTGTGTGTGTGTGTCTCTGT